>NC_138969.1:169442500-169682500 GCF_055761805.1 Camellia sinensis
GTTCGCCATTTCCAAAAGAGTGAAGAGGACATGCTAAATTAGGTCAGGAAAAAGAATACACATGATAGCATCATCATAATTTCCAAAAGAGTGAAGAGGAGATGCTAAATTAGATCATGGGAATCATTATTTTTGCTATTTCATATTACTGGTCTGCTTTTGTTTTAGCAGATGACATGCTAAATCAATACCAGCAAATCAATGGCAGTGGGGGATTAGTATCTGCTAGGGGAGATTTCAAGTTAGGCTTCTTTAATACAAGCAATTCCAGGAGCCGATACTTGGGGATATGGTATAACAATATCCCAGTTCAAACCATTGTTTGGGTGGCGAACAGAGACAGACCGCTTAATGATTCATCGGGGGGTCTAAAGATTGGGGATGATGGAAATTTGATCCTTCTTGACAGTGGAGGAACAGTTGCTTGGTCTTCCGGTATCCAGAACATATCGTCAAAACCAACTGTTGCACGACTCCTAGACTCTGGAAATCTTGTTTTGAGAAGTGAAAATGGTGGGAGCACAGAAAGTTATATCTGGCAAAGCTTTGATCCTCCTTCAGATACACTGATAGCTGGTATGAAGTTTGGATGGGACTTGAAGATTGGTTTGGACCGGTATTTGACATCGTGGAAGAGCGCAGATGATCCTTCACTCGGAGATTTCTCTTATGTGCTCGATCTTGATGGTCTTCCACAAACCGTTATACGTAAAGGGTCCGTTAAGCAGTACCGAAGTGGGATATGGAATGGTCTGCAGTTTAATGGAGCCGGGCTTAAAAACGCTATCTTCAACACTAATTTCATTGATAATTCAGAGGAGGTGTATTTCGAGTTTGATCTATAACAACAGCCAACAAGGTTGGTTTTGAATTACACCGGGACAATACAAAGTGTGATATGGAACAATAGGAACCTAGAGTGGGTTGTCATTAGTACAGAACCTAGTAATCTATGTAGAAGTTATGGGCGTTGCGGCTCTAATTCTATTTGCTCAATCTCTAATGGTTACATGTGTAGTTGTTTGGTTGGATACACTCCTAAATCATCGCAAGATTGGACAACGGATGTTTGGGATGGTGGGTGCGTTTGCAAATACCCATTAAACTGCTCGGACGGAGAAGGATTTGTGGCATTTGAAAGCGTGATCGTCCCTGATTTGTTAGATTTTTTTATGAACACCAGTATGACGCTTAAAGAATGTGAATTGGAGTGTATAAAGAATTGTTCTTGTACTGCTTACGCTAACTCCGATATTGCTGGAGGGGGAAGTGGATGCTTGCTCTGGTATGGGGATCTGATTGATATTAGAAGCTTCCCAAATCCTGGTGATCAAACTCTGTATATTCAGGTTACAGCTGCAGACCTAGGCACGTTTCTTGTGATTTGTGTTCAATAATTCATTAGGCTACGTAAATTGGCCCAAACACATAAACTGCACAGATTTTTTTTTTTTTTTTTTTTTAAATATAATTTTCACTGGATGGTGTTTGTAGTGTCTAGATCAGATTCCAAGGAGAAGAAGAAGAGGCTCGTGTTGGTGATTATACCCATCTCAGTAGCTTTGTTGTTGTTCCTCCTTGCTTCTTGTATAATATGGAAGAGGATAAAACAAGCAAGAGGTAAATCTAAGGTTCCTTAATTTGGTTGAAAGTTAACTTATGCGGAATATATAGTAACTAAAGATTTCTTAAATGTTAATTAAATGAATAGAACTATAAAAAAAAAAAAAGAAAAAAAAAAAAGAATGGAAAGCAACAACAAATAAAAGTATGATTTATAACTAAATTATATGAGATAAAACTGTCTGCGGGGTGAATACTGAAAATGTTACACAATAAGGAGTTAATATCTGACTTGTTCTTAATGAATCTAGTATTATTACATGATCTTATAAAAATACATACATAAGTCCACATATTGCACAGCAAAAAAGCCCAGCCTTTTGTTGACTTAATGTTTGCTCGCATTGGCCTCTGTCAAAGACAACATATGAATAATGACTTGCAATAGCTTAATCCTAATAGTTCATTGGTTCTTTATGATAAGATAGTTGCACAATATTGTTAGGTCTATTTCCTTGCATCTTCAGTTTTGGGATAGTTTTGTTTTTTTATTTTTATTTTCAAATCAGCAAAAGAAAGAGCCTTTATTAATGAAATCAAAACATGCAATGCATTTGAAAATACATCAACAAAGGGGAAGGCAAGAGCAAAAAGCATAAAAATGTATCTCCCAAATTCCAACTCAGTTGGCACTATGAAGAACACCCCATCATCTGCTAGCTGAAGCCAAAACGTTGGTGAGAGACCAACAGAAAAGGAAGGGGAACACAACACAAGATTAATTACATGTTTACCCTCCCCTTCAATCACTACTTTGCCAAAAGCAAAGAAAAGCTGAGGGAGGTTTTGTTGTATTTTGCTGCTAACCCTTTATTGCTGGCATACCTATGGAAATGGGAAAAACGATTAATTTGGCCTAAATATGTAAAGCACGTTTTATTTGCTTGTAATTATTGTAGCAATTTTGTTGTAATTGCTTGTACAGTTTGGAACTTGGTGTGTTTAACCTAGTTCATCCCTTGGAAAATTTAATTCTTAAAGTTGTTTCCCATGGACTAGGAGTCAACATGCTCTTGAAAGTTTTGTCTAAGGTTAACTGAGTTTTAAGTGGGACCGGTGTGACCCCTCCAGTTTTTCTGAAAATTTCCTGACCATGTTCGATTCTAAGTTACGTGGTGAGACTAGTTTTGAATTAAATTTCCAATTGTGGGATTTTCTAGTGTTAAGTTTGATTTTTGGAAATACAGAATAGTGAAAATTCGACTGTAATTTTTCAGAAATGGCAACTGTCTCTGATGCTGCTACTGCTAATGTTGGTGGGGATCCAGACCCCGGGGCGACTGGCTTGCCAAACCCTGCTGTGACCTCTGTGGTCAATCTTCCTGTTGTTATTCCGGCTGTTCCGGGAGGACCGCTCAATCATCACGAGCGCCCGGAGAAGTTCACGAGAGTGAATTTCAAGAGATGGCAGCAGAAGATACTGTTTTATTTGACTACTCTAAGCCTTGCGAGGTTTCTGAGTGAAGATGTACCAGCCGTAGAGGAGAATGAGCAAGATAAACAAAAGCTCATGGCTCTGGATGCTTGGAAACAAGCAGACTTCTTATGCCGGAATTACATTCTGAACGGCTTGGCGGATCCGCTTTTCAACGTGTTCTATGCCAAGAAATCGGCTAAGGAGTTGTGGGATGCCTTGGACAAAAAGTAGAAGACCGAGGATGCTGGGGTAAAGAAATTTATCGTTGGCCGGTTCCTGGACTTCAAGATGGTGGACTCTAAAACTGTCCTGAGTCAAGTCCAAGAGTTCCAAGTGATTCTGCACGAGATACATGCAGAAGGGATGGTCCTAAGTGAGTCATTCCAGGCAGCTGCTTTGATTAAGAAGCTGCCTAACGGCTGGAAAGACTTCAAGAACTACTTGAAGCACAAACGAAAGGAGATGACAGTCGAAGAGCTCATTGTCAGGCTCCGGATTGAAGAGGACAACATGAAGAAATGAGGGAGTACCTCCACTGTCAAAGCCAACATGGTTGAGCATGGCGAGTCCTCAGGGGCGAGGAAAAAACCACCAACAGGCAAAAGCTCAAAGTTGGGGGCTAGAGGAGGAATCTCCAAAAGGCCAGCCTACAAGCCAAAGGAGCCTATTTTTAGGTTCGATGGCAAATGCTTCAACTGTGGAAGTGACGGGCATCGGGCAGTTGATTGTCTGAAGAAGAAGCCCTACAGGAAAAACCCTCCCCAACACAAAAACCGGGCACATATGGCTGAAATTGAGGAATTGCCACACGATGTGGACGACATGCATCTGTCAGCCGTCGTGTCAGAAGTGAACATGGTGGGGTCAAACCCGAGGGAATGGTGGGTGGACACTGGGGCCACTCGCCATATTTGTGCAGAGAAGAGAATGTTCACAACTTTCGAACCGGTTTCAAACGGGGAGAAGTTGTTTATGGGAAACTCTGTAACCTCAGCTATTGAGGGTAAAGGCAAGGTGATCCTGAAGATGACTTCAGGAAAAGAACTGACTTTGAACGATGTCCTTTTTGTGCCGGACATTCGTAAGAACCTTGTCTCGGGGTCTCTCGCAAGCAAGCATGGCTTCCGCATGGTGTTTGAATCAGACAAGGTCGTGTTGACTGAGGGCGGGGTCTATGTGGGGAAGGGATATATGTCAGGTGGTATGTTTAAATTGAATGTAATGACACTTATCCCTAAGATTAATGAGAAAGCTTCTTTTTCTGCTTATGTGCTTGAGTCCCCTAATTTATGGCATGATAGATTGGGTCATATAAATTTTGACTCTTTACGTAGATTAATCAAGTTAGATCACATACCATCTTTCGAGATTAATCCACAACACAAGTGTGAAACTTGTGTAGAAGCAAAATTGACAAGGTCTTCTTTTCATTCTATTGAAAGAAGTACCCAGCCTTTGGGTTTAGTGCATAATGATGTGTGTGACTTGAGAGTTGTACAATCACGTGGTGGCAACAAGTACTTCATCACTTTTGTTGATGATTGCACTAAATACTGTTATGTGTATTTGCTTAAAAACAAAGACGAGGCTATTGATAAATTTATTCTTTTTAAGAATGACGTTGAGAATCAATTAAGCCGGAAAATCAAGGCATTGAGAAGTGATCATGGTGGTGAGTATGAATCCCCGTTTGCCGAGACTTGTGCTCAATTTGGGATTATTCACCAAACCACAGCGCCTTATTCGCCTCAGTCAAATGGCGTTGCTGAGCGGAAGAACAGAACGCTGAAAGAGATGATGAGTGCAATGTTGATAAGTTCTGGATTGCCACAGAACTTATGGGGGGAAGCAACTCTCTCCGTGAATTATATTCTTAATAGAATACCACGGAAGAAAGTCGACAAGACTCCATATGAGTTGTGGAAATGTCACAAGCCTTCATATAAATACCTACGAATGTGGGGGTGTCTTGCAAAAGTGGCGGTACCTACACCCAAGCGGGTTAGGATAGGTCCGAAAACCGTGGATTGTATTTTCATTGGTTATGCACAAAATAGTAGTGCATATAGATTTCTTGTGCACAAGTCTTATATTTCAGATATACACAAGAATACTATCATGGAATCTAGAAGTGCGTCTTTTTTTGAAGATGTATTTCCGTGTCATCCCCAAGATAGGGTTCCGAGTTCCATGAAAGAAATAGATGATCACATGGATGATCAAACAGTTGATCAAATAACTGATCAAGTAGATGATCAAGCTGATGAAGTAGATGAGCCAAGAAGGAGTAAAAGGGCTAGAACCACAAAGTCTTTTGGTCCAGACTTCTTGACTTATATGTTGGAGGGAGAACCTCGAACGTTCCATGAAGCTGTGACTTCACCTGAAAGTCCTTTATGGAAAGAAGCAATTAAGAGTGAGATTGACTCCATCTTACAGAACTATACTTGGGAGTTGGTTGATCTACCCCCAGCCAGTAAGGCCTTGGGGAGTAAGTGGATCTTTCGAAGAAAGATGAAAGCGGATGGGTCAATTGACAAATATAAAGCTCGGCTAGTTATCAAAGAATACAGACAGCGAGAAGGTCTGGATTACTTTGATACGTATTCACCTGTGACAAGGATTACATCCATTCGCATGGTGATTGCAATAGCAGCTTTACGTAGTTTAGAAATACATCAGATGGATGTAAAGACAGCTTTCTTAAATGGAGATTTAGATGAAGAAATCTACATGGAGAAACCCAAGGGGTTTTCAGCTCCAGGACAAAGTAAGAAAGTCTGTAAGCTTGTCAAGTCATTATATGGTTTGAAGCAAGCTCCCAAACAATGGCATGAGAAGTTTGACAATGCTATGTTGTCAAATGGGTTTCGAATCAATGAGTGTGATAAGTGCGTATATGTTAAAGACACTGACAAAGGTTATGTCATTTTGTGTCTATACGTTGATGACATACTCATTGTTGGTAGCAATGATAAAATGATTAAAGCTACCAAAAGATTGTTAAACTCTAAGTTTGCCATGAAGGATATGGGCCTTGCAGATGTCATTCTGGGTGTTAAGATCACCAGAACATCTGGTGGTATTGTATTTTCTCAAGCTCATTATGTTAATAAGATACTTGAGAAATTTGGAAAGTCAGATACAAGTATGTTTAGGACACCGGTAGACTTAAATCTATATTTGACCAAGAATAATGGTGAAAGTGTCTCTCAACTAGAATATTTTCGGGTCATTGGGAGTTTCTGATGAGTTGTACAAGGTCGGATATCGCCTACGCTGTTAGTAGGCTGAGTAGATACACGAGTAATCCTAATGCTACTCATTGGAAGGGCATTATGCGGGTGTTGGGGTATATCCGTTACACCCTGGATTATGAGCTGCATTATACCAGATACCCAGCGGTACTAGAAGGGTATAGTGACGCAAATTGGATATCTGATATAAAAGATTCCAAATCCACTAGTGGTTATGTGTTTACCCTCGGAGGGGCAGTCGTGTCTTGGAAATCTGCCAAGCAAACGTGTATCTCGAGATCAACGATGAAATCTGAGTTTATTGCTTTAGATAAAGCAACTGAAGAAGCTGAATGGCTTCGCCAGTTTGTTGAGGATATTCCACGTTGGCCGAAACCTGTGCCAACTATCAGTATTCATGGCGATAGCCAATCAGCGATTGGTCGGGCACAGAGTAATATGTATAATGGAAAGTCTAGACATATCCGTCGTAGACATAATTCCATACGACAACTACTCTCAAATGGAGTTGTCTCTCTAGACTATGTCAAGTCTGAGGACAACATTGTGGATCCGCTAACCAAAGGGTTAACTCGAGAGTTAGTAGAAAAGTCGTCAAGAGGAATGGGTTTAAGGCCTTTAGTAAAGGTTACCGGAACGGAAAACCCAACCTAGTTGACTGGAGATCCCAAGATCTATGTTCAAAGGGACAACCTAACTTTGTGTAACGGGTGAGTCACTGAAGAGGTAAATCCTCTTGCCCATTCTTTTATACAGTGAAGCCCTGTGGAGGTGGAAGGTTAAGCTAATGCTTTTAATGACCTTAGTGATATGGTATAATGAAATACCGTATCTAGGTCACCTATTTGAGTACGAAGTAGGGCCGCTTCTTTAAGAATTGCCAAGGCCGAATTCTTTAAAAACACTCACAGAACCAAGCTAGTGTTCCCGGGCCATACCGGACACACCAGTGAGAATAAGAACAATGGTTGGGCTAACTCCTGTGTGAGGTCTATTGTCTCGGTTTACATAAACGGAAGAACAGTTCAAGACATCACGTTCACTGGTCAGCCAGTAAATCCGATAGGCTTTCACTATGAAAGGTTCAAGGCCAACAGCTACCTTTTCTGATGCGGGGTTCATCTATGTGCTCTCTCTCTTTCCGAGTCTTTGTTGATAAACGTTGAGCGTTTGCTGTATTCGGTCAATTTTTATTCATGTGGGGGATTGTTGGAGAAAAATGGTTGAATAGGAAATTGCATCATAAATGTGTATATAACTCACACATTTAAGGCTCATCAGTTTTACAAAATTGATTGGGCAGTTTTGCTAGCATTAGTTGCCAGACTTGATGGCTAGAGGCTCCTCTCCTCTCCCCCATGGTGTATAAAAGGGGGCCCTATTCCTTGAAAAGACATATAGAATTTTTCCTTGACATCCATACACTGTCAGTCTACTTCTCCTATAATTTTCTTCCTGAGAGAGAATGCTGCCGTTGTCTGTTCACTAAGCTAATCAGAAGGCGCTTCTGTTGTAGCTGGTAAAAATCGTCATATCCTGGGAAAAGCAGACGCCGGCGTACCTCCAGCACCCAACGGTGAGGCGGCGAATCTATTTTAAGGAGACTGTGGTATCACACAGGCTTCGGTTTGTTTCCTTTAACCATTTTATATTTTATCTTTATTTTATTCAGCATGTTATTTTTCTTGGGATTGAAGGTTTGTTTTGTTCATCTCATAATTTTGCGTTATGTAATGTGAGAAGTTTTTCCCAACAAGCTTAAAATAGATTTGACGTCTATCATAGAATTAAATTAATAGATTCATAGGTGTGTGTAATAATTTTGCATGTAATTGGCCATTGGTAGTACTAGCGAGTTAATTGGTTTATTAGATGCATGTACACAGGGTTAAGCTTTTGATTTTGCCATTTTGTGTATGCTATTGTTTGGTCTTCCCATGGCATGGAATAGGCTACTGTTATCAATAGGGAAGAAGAGTTCCATTGGTGCAACGTTAATTCACTGTATTTTCTAATTAATTTATTAATTTATGGTATACCGGTTCATGCCTTGTATTTCTAGATTTACATGCTTCTAGTTCACATGCTTCTAGTTTACAATATAAATTACATGTTCATTCGGGTTTAATTTTTAGTGTAATTTACATTTCTAGCATGTTTATTAGGTGGTAAATTTTCATGTAACTTGTACCTATTAATCTTTAATTTAGGTGTGGAGTTGTAAAGTTTATAACTTGCCTATATTTAAATTCATGTTAATTTCTCTAGAATTATTTGCATGTTAATCATGTCATTTGCAATTCTTGCCTAGTAATGTGATTCAAGTATTTAGGAGTTATAAAATGTTTGTAACTTGCCTCAATTAATTACATGTTTAGTGTACCATAAGTTCGTATGTAACCTTTACCAATTTAAAATATGGTTTAATTATATTTAATTTAGGCTTGTAACTTATATAGTTAATTACATGTTTATTATGTAATTAATTTTTTACAGTTTTTTTTAGTTTAAATTCTAGATGTGTAACTTAAGGGTTGGTTTTGATCCTTACATACAGTTATTTATTAGTTTGTTTGCTAGTACCCTCCCCTTCAATCACTACTTTGCCAAAAGCAAAGAAAAGCTGAGGGAGGTTTTGTTATATTTTGCTGCTAACCCTTTATTGCTGGCATACCTATGGAAATGGGAAAAAGGATTAATTTGGACTAAATATGTAAAGCACGTTTTATTTGCTTGTAATTATTGTAGCAATTTTATTGTAATTGCTTGTACAATTTGGAACTTGGTGTGTTTAACCTAGTTTATCCCTTGGAAAATTTAATTCTTAAAGTTGTTTCCCATGGACTAGGAGTCAACATGCTCTTGAAAGTTTTGTCTAAGGTTAACTGGGTTTTAAGTGGGACCGGTGTGACCCCTCCAGTCTTCCTGGAAACTTTCCTGACCATGTTCGATTCTAGGTTGGGTGGTGAGACTAGTTTTGAATTAAATTTCCAATTGTGGGATTTTCTAGTGTTAAGTTTGGTTTCTAAAAATACAGAATATTGAAAATTCGGCTTTAATTTTTCAGAAATGGCAACTGTCTCTGATGCTACTACTATTGCTGCTAATGTTGGTGGGGATTCGGACCCCGGGGCGACTGGCTTGCCAACCCCTGCGAGTTCCATGAAAGAAATAGATCATCACGAAGACGATCACATAGATGATCACATGGATGATCAAATAGCTGATCAAATAACTGATCAAGTAGATTATCAAGCTGATGAAGTAGATGAGCCAAGAAGGTGTAAAAGGGCTAGAACCACAAAGTCTTTTGGTCCAGACTTCTTGACTTATATGTTAGAGGGAGAACCTCGAACGTTCCATGAAGCTGTGACTTCACCTGAAAGTCCTTTATGGAAAGAAGCAATTATGAGTGAGATTGACTCCATCTTACAGAACCATACTTGGGAGTTGGTTGATCTACCCCCAGGCAGTAAGGCCTTGGGGAGTAAATGAATCTTTCGAAGAAAGATGAAAGCGGATGGGTCAATTGACAAATATAAAGCTCGGCTAGTTATCAAAGGATACAAACAGCGAGAAGGCCTGGATTACTTTGATACGTATTCACCTGTGACAAGGATTACATCCATTCGCTTGGTGATTTCAATAACAGCTTTACGTAGTTTAGAAATAGATCAGATGGATGTAAAGACAGCTTTCTTAAATGGAGATTTAGATGAAGAAATCTACATAGAGCAACCCGAGGGATTTTCAGCTCCAGGAAAAAGTAAGAAAGTCTGTAAGCTTGTCAAGTCATTGTATGGTTTGAAGCAAGCTCCCAAACAATGGCATGAGAAGTTTGACAATGCTATGTTGTCAAATGGGTTTCAAATCAATGAGTGTGATAAGTGCGTATATATTAAAGACACTGACAAAGGTTATGTCATTTTATGTCTATACGTTGATGACATACTCATTGTTGGTAGCAATGATGAAATGATTAAAGCTACCAAAAGATTGTTAAACTCTAAGTTTGACATGAAGGATATGGGCCTTGCAGATGTCATTCTGGGTGTTAAGATCACCAGAACATCTGGTGGTATTGTACTTTCTCAAACTGATTATGTTAATAAGATACTTGAGAAATTTGGAAAGTCGGATACAAGTATGTTTAGGATACCGGTAGACTTAAGTCTATATTTGACCAAGAATAATGGTGAGAGTGTCTCTCAACTAGAATATTCTCAGGTCATTGGGAGTTTGATGTATCTGATGAGTTGTACAAGGCCAGATATCGCCTACGCTGTTAGTAGGCTGAGTAGATACACGAGTAATCCTAATGCTACTCATTGGAAGGGCATTATGCGGGTGTTGGGGTATATCCGTTACACCCTGGATTATGGGCTGCATTATACCAGATACCCAGCGGTACTAGAAGGGTATAGTGACGCAAATTGGATATCAGATATAAAAGATTCCAAATCCACTAGTGGTTATGTGTTTACCCTCGGAGGGACAGCCGTGTCTTGGAAATCTGCCAAGCAAACGTGTATCTCGAGATCAACGATGGAATCTGAGTTTATTGCTTTGGATAAAGCAACTGAAGAAGCTGAATGGCTTCGCTAGTTTGTTGAGGATATTCCACGTTGGCCGAAACCTGTGCCAAATATCAGTATTCATTGCGATAGCCAATCAGCGATTGGTCGGGCACAGAGTAATATGTATAATGGAAAGTCTAGACATATCCATCGTAGACATAATTCCATACGACAACTACTCTCAAATGGAGTTGTCTCTCTAGACTATGTCAAGTCTAAGGACAACATTGCGGATCTGCTAACCAAAGGGTTAACTCGAGAGTTAGTAGAAAAGTCGTCAAGAGGAATGCGGTTAAGGCCTTTAGTAAAGGTTACCGGAACGAAAAACCCAACGTAATTGACTGGAGATCCCAAGATCTAGGTTCAAAGGGACAACCTAACTTCGTGTAACGGGTGAGTCACTGAAGAGGTAAATCCTCTTGCCGCTTCCTTTATACAGTGATGCCCTGTGGGGGTGGAAGGTTAAGCTAATGCTTTTAATGACCTTAGTGATGTGGTATAATGAAATACTGTATCTTGGTCACCTATGTGAGTGCGAAGTGGCGCCGCTTTTTTAAGAATTGCCAAGGTTGAATTCTTTAAAAACACTCGCAGAACCAGGCTAGTGTTCCAGGGCCATACCGAACACACCAGTGAGAACAAGAACAATGGTTGGACTAACTCCAGTGTAAGGTCTATTGTCTCGGTTTACATAAACGGCAGAACAGTTCAAGACATTACGTTCACTGGTCAGCCAGTAAATCCGATAGGCTTTCACTACGAAAGGTTCAAGGCCAACAGCTACCTTTTCTGATACAGGGTTAGTCTATGTGCTCTCTCTCTTTCTGAGTCTTTGTTGATAAACGTTGAGCGTTTGCTGTATTCGGTCAATTTTTATTCATGTGGGGGATTGTTGGAGAAAAATGGTTGAATAAGAAATTGCCTCATAAATGTGTATATAACTCACACATTTAAGGATCATCAGTTTTACAAAATTGATTGGACAGTTTTGCTAGCATTAGTTGCCAGCCTTGATGGCTAGAGGCTCTTCCCCTCTCCCCCAAGGTGTATAAAAGGACGCCCTATTCCTTAAAAAGATATATAGAATTTTTCCTTGACATCCATACACTGTCAGTCTACTTCTCCTATAATTTTCTTCCTGAGAGAGAGTGCTGCCGTTGTCTGTTCGCTAAGCTAATCAGAAGGTGCTTCTGTTGTAGCTGGTAAAAACCGTCGTATCCTGGGAAGTAGACGCTGGCGTACCTCCAGCACCCAACGGTGAGGCGGCGAATCTATTTTAAGGAGACTGTGGTATCACACAAGCTTTGGTTTGTTTCCTTTAACCATTTTATATTTTATTTGTATTTTATTCAGCATGTTATTTTTCCTGGGATTGAAGGTTTGTTTTGTTCATCTCATAATTTTGCGATATGCAATCTGAAATTATGTAATGTGAGTAGTTTTTCCCGACAAGCTTAAAATAGATTCAATGTTTATCATAGAATTAAATTAATATATTCATAGGTGTGTGTAATTATTTTGCATATAATTGGCCACTGGTAATACTAGCGAGTTAATTGATTTATTAGATGCATGTACACAGGGTTAAGCTTTTGATTTTGCCATTTTGTGTATGCTACTGTTTGGTCTTCCCATGGCATGGAATAGGCTACTGTTATCAATAGGGAAGAAGAGTTCCATTGGTGCAACGTTAATTCACTGTATTTTCTAATTAATTTATTAATTTATGGTGTACCGGTTCATGCCTTGTATTTCTAGATTTACATGCTTCTAGTTCACATGCTTCTAGTTTACAATTTAAATTACATGTTCATTCGGGTTTAATTTTTAGTGTAATTTACATTTCTAGCATGCTTATTAGGTAGTAAATTTTCATGTAACTTGTACCTATTAATCTTTAATTTAGGTGTGGAGTTGTAAAGTTTATAACTTGCCTATATTTAAATTTATGTTAATTTCTCTAGAATTATTTGCATGTTAATCATGTCATTTGCAATTCTTGCCTAGTAATGTGATTTAAGTATTTAGGAGTTATAAAATGTTTGTAACTTGCCTCAATTAATTACATGTTTAGTGTACCATAAGTTCATATGTAATCTTTACCAATTTAAAATATGGTTTAATTATATTTAATTTAGGTCTGTAACTTATATAGTTAATTACATGTTTATTATGTAATTAATTTTTTACAGTTTTTTTTAGTTTAAATTCTAGATGTGTAACTTAAGGGTTGGTTTTAATCTTTACTTACAGTTATTTATTAGTTTGTTTGCTAGTACCCTTCCCTTCAATCACTACTTTGCCAAAAGCAAAGAGAAGCTGAGGGTGGTCTTGTTGTATTTTGCTGCTAACTCTTTATTGCAGGAATACCTATGGAAATGGGAAAAAGGATTAATTTGGACTAAACATTTGAAGCAATTGTTTGCTTGAGTGTTTATTTGTGGTTATTCACCAATATGTAAAGCACGTTTTATTTGCTTGTAATTATTGTAGCAATTTTGTTGTAATTGCTTGTACAGTTTGGAACTTAGTGTGTTTAACCTAGTTCATCCCTTGGAAAATTTAATTCTTAAAGTTGTTTTCCATGGACTAGGAGTCAACATGCTCTTGAAAGTTTTGTCTAAGGTTAACTGGGTTTTAAGTGGGATCGGTGTGACCTCTCCAGTCTTCCTGGAAACTTTCCTGACCATGTTCGATTCTAGGTTGCGTGGTGAGATTAGTTTTGAATTAAATTTTCAATTGTGGGATTTTCTAGTGTTAAGTTTGATTTCTGGAAATACAGAATAGTGAAAATTCGGCTGTAATTTTTCAGAAATGACAACTGTCTCTGATGCTGCTACTGCTGCTGCTAATGTTGGTGGGGATCCGAACCCTGGGATGACTGGCTTGCCAATCCCTGCTGTGACCTCTGTGGTCAATCCTCCTGTTGTTACTCCGGCTGTTCCGGGAGGACCGCTCAATCATCACGAGCGCCCGGAGAAGTTCACGGGGGTGAATTTTAAGAGATAGCAGCAGAAGATGCTTTTTTATTTGACTACTCTAAGCCTTGCGAGGTTTCTGAGTGAAGATGTACCAGTCGTAGAGGAGAATGAGCAAGATAAACAAAAGCTCATGGCTCTGGACGCTTGGAAACAAACAGACTTCTTATGCCAGAATTACATTCTGAACGGCTTGGCGGACCCGCTTTTCAACGTGTTCTATGCCAAGAAATCGGCTAAGGAGTTGTGGGATGCCTTGGACAAAAAGTAGAAGACCGAGGATGCTGGGGTAAAGAAATTTATCGTCGGCCGGTTCCTGGACTTCAAGATGGTGGACTCCAAAACTGTCATGAGTCAAGTCCAAGAGTTCCAAGTGATTCTGCACGAGATACATGCAAAAGGGATGGTCCTAAGTGAGTCATTCTATGCAGCTGCTTTGATTGAGAAGCTGCCTAACGGCTGGAAAGACTTCAAGAACTACTTAAAGCACAAACGAAAGGAGATGATAGTCGAAGAGCTTGTTGTCGGGCTTCGGATTGAAGAGGACAACAGGAAGAAATGAGGGAGTACCTCCACTGTCAAAGCCAACATGGTTGAGCATGGCGAGTCCTCAGGGGCGAGGAAAAAACCACCGACAGGCAAAAGCTCAAAGTTCGGGGCTAGAGGAGGAATCTCCAGAAGGCCAGCCTACAAGCCAAATGAGCCTGCTTTTAGGTTCGATGGCAAATGCTTCAACTGTGGAAGTGACGGTCATCGGGCAGTTGATTGTCTGAAGAAGAAACCCTATAAGAAAAACCCTCCCCAATACAAAAATCGGGCACATATGGCTGAAATTGAGGAATTGTCACACGATGTGGACGACATGCATCTGTCAGCCGTCGTGTCAGAAGTGAACATGGTGGGGTGAAACCCGAGGGAGTGGTGAGTGGTGGGTGGACACTGGGGCCACTCGCCATATTTGTGCAGAGAAGAGAATGTTCACAACTTTCGAACCGGTTTAAAGCGGGGAGACGTTGTTTATGGAAAACTCTGCAACCTCAGCTGTTGAGGGTAAAGGCAAGGTGATCCTGAAGATGACTTCAGGAAAATAACAGACTTTGAACGATGTCCTTTATGTACCGGACATTCGTAAGAACCTTGTCTCGGGGTCTCTCCTAAGCAAGCATGGCTTCCGCATGGTGTTTGAATCAGACAAGGTCGTGTTGACTGAGGGCGGGGTCTATGTGGGGAAGGGATATATGTCAGGTGGTATGTTTAAATTGAATGTAATGACACTTATCCCTAAGATTAATGAGAAAGCTTCTTTTTCTGCTTATATGCTTGAGTCCCCTAATTTATGGCATGATAGATTGGGTCATGTAAATTTTGACTCTTTACGTAGATTAATCAAGTTAGATCACATACCATCTTTCAAGATTAATCCACAACACAAGTGTGAAACTTGTGTAGAAGCAAAATTGACAAGGTCTTCTTTTTATTCTATTGAAAGAAGTACCCAGCCTTTGGGTTTAGTGCATAGTGATGTGTGTGACTTGAAAGTTGTACAATCAAGTGGTGGCAACAAGTACTTCATCACTTTTGTTGATGATTGCACTAAATACTGTTATGTGTATTTGTTTAAAAACAAAGACGAGGTTATTGATAAATTTATTCTTTTTAAGAATGAAGTTGAGAATCAATTAAGCCGGAAAATCAAGGCATTGAGAAGTGATCGTGGTGGTGAGTATGAATCCCCGTTTGCCGAGACTTGTGCTCAATTTGGGATTATTCACCAAACCACAGCGCCTTATTCGCCTCAGTCAAATGGCGTTGCTGAGCGGAAGAACAGGACGCTGAAAGAGACGATGAATGCCATGTTGATAAGTTCTGGGTTGCCACAGAACTTATGGGGGGAAACAACTCTCTCCGCGAATTATATTCTTAATAGAATACCACGGAAGAAAGTGGACAAGACTCCATATGAGTTGTGGAAAGGTTGGGGGTGTCTTGCAAAAGTGGCGGTACCTACAACGAAGTGGGTTAAGATAGGTCCGAAAACCGTGGACTGTATTTTCATTGGTTGTGCACAAAATAGTAGTGCATATGGATTTCTTGTGCACAAGTCTGATATTTTAGATATACACAAGAATATTATCATGGAATCTAGAAGTGCATCTTTCTTTGAAGATGTATTTCCGTGTCGTCCCCAAGACAGGGTTCCGAGTTCCATGAAAGAAATAGATGATCACGAAGATGATCACATAGATGATCACGTGGATGATCAAACAGCTGATCAAATAACTGATCAAGTAGATGATCAAGCTGATGAAGTAAATGAGCTAAGAATGAGTAAAAGGGCTAGAACCACAAAGTCTTTTGGTCCAGACTTCTTGACTTATATGTTTGAGGGAGAACCTCGAACGTTCCATGAAGCTGTGACTTCACCTGAAAGTCCTTTATGGAAAGAAGCAATTAAGAGTGAGATTGTCTCCATCTTGCAGAACCATACTTGGGAGTTGGTTGATCTACCCCCAGGCAGTAAGGCCTTGGGGAGTAAATGGATCTTTCGAAGAAAGATGAAAGCGGATGGGTCAATTGACAAATATAAAGCTCGGCTAGTTATCCAAGGATACAGACAGCGAAAAGGCCTTGATTACTTTGATACGTATTCACCTGTGACAAGGATTACATCTATTCGCATGGTGATTGCAATAGCAGCTTTATGTGGTTTAAAAATACATCAGATGGATGTAAAGACAGCTTTCTTAAATGGAGATTTAGATGAAGAAATCTACATGGAGCAACCCGAGGGGTTTTCAGCTCTAGGAAAAAGTAAGAAAGTCTGTAAGCTTGTCAAGTCATTGTATGGTTTGAAGCAAGCTCCCAAACAATGGCATGAGAAGTTTGACAATGCTATGTTGTCAAATGGGTTTCGAATCAATGAGTGTGATAAGTGCGTATATGTTAAAGACACTGACAAAGGTTATGTCATTTTGTGTCTATACGTTGATGACATACTCATTGTTGGTAGCAATGATGAAATGATTAAAGCTACCAAAAGATTGTTAAACTCTAAGTTTGACATGAAGGATATGGGCCTTGCAGATATCATTCTGGGTGTTAAGATCACCAGAACATCTAGTGGTATTGTACTTTCTCAAGCTCATTATGTTAATAAGATACTTGAGAAATTTGGAAAGTCAGATACAAGTATGTTTAGGACACCGGTAGACTTAAGTCTATATTTGACCAAGAATAATGGTGAGAGTGTCTCTCAACTAGAATATTCTCGGGTCATTGGGAGTTTGATGTATCTGATGAGTTGTACAAGGCCGAATATCGCCTACGCTGTTAGTAGGCTGAGTAGATACACGAGTAATCCTAATGCTACTCATTGGAAGGGCATTATGCGGGTGTTGGGGTATATCCGTTACACCCTGGATTATGGGCTGCATTATACCAGATACCCAGCGGTACTAGAAGGGTATAGTGACGCAAATTGGATATTAGATATAAAAGATTCCAAATCCACTAGTGGTTATGTGTTTACCCTCGGAGGGGCAGCCATGTCTTGGAAATTTGCCAAGCAAATGTGTATCTCGAGATTAACGATGGAATCTGAGTTTATTGCTTTAGATAAAGCAACTGAAGAAGCTGAATGGCTTCGCCAGTTTGTTAAGGATATTCCACGTTGGCCGAAACCTGTGCCAGCTATCAATATTCATTGCGATAGCCAATCAGCGATTGGTCGGGCACAGAGTAATATGTATAATGAAAAGTCTAGACATATCCATCGTAGACATAATTCCATACGACAACTACTCTCAAATGGAGTTGGCTCTCTAGACTATGTCAAGTCTAAGGACAACATTGCGGATCCCTAACCAAAGGGTTAACTCGAGAGTTAGTAGAAAAGTCGTCAAGAGGAATGCGGTTAAGGCCTTTAGTAAAGGTTATCGGAATGGAAAACCCTACCTGGTTGACTGGAGATCCCAAGATCTAGGTTCAAAGGGACGACCTAACTTCATGTAACGGGTGAGTCACTGAAGAGGTAAATCCTCTTGCCCATTCCTTTATACAGTGATGTCCTGTGAGGGTGTAAGGTTAAGCTAATGCTTTTAATGACCTTAGTGATGTGGTATAATGAAATACCGTATCTAGGTCACCTATGTGAGTGCGAAGTGGGGCCACTTCTTTAAAAATTGCCAAGGCCGAATTCTTTAAAAAAACTCACAGAACCAGTCTAGTGTTCTAGGGCCATACCGGACACACTAGTGAGAACAAGAACAATGGTTGGACTAACTCCTGTGTGAGGTCTATTGTCTCGGTTTACATAAACGGCAGAATAGTTCAAGACATCACGTTCACTGGTCAGCCAGTCAATCCGATAGGCTTTCACTACGAAAGGTTTCTGATGCAGGGTTAATCTGTCTTTGTTGATAAACGTTGATCGTTTGCTGTATTCGGTCAATTTTTATTCATGTGGGGGATTGTTGGAGAAAAATAGTTGAATGAGAAATTGCCTTATAAATGTGTATATAACTCACACATTTAAGGCTCATCAGTTTTACAAAATTGATTGGGTTGTTTTGCTAGCATTAGTTGCCAGGCTTGATGGCTAGAGGCTCCTCCCCTCTCCCCCATGGTGTATAAAAGGATGCCATATTCCTTGAAAAAAAAATAGATAGAATTTTTTCCTTGACATCCATACACTGTCAGTCTACTTCTCCTATAATTTTCTTCCTGAGAGAGAGTGCTGCCGTTGTCCGTTCGTTAAGCTAATCAGAGGGTGCTTCTGTTGTAGCTGTTAAAACTGTCGTATCTTGGGAAGTAGACGCCGGCGTACCTCCAACACCCAACGGTGAGGCGGCGAATCTATTTTAAGGAGACTGTGGTATCATACAGGTTTCGGTTTGCTTCCTTTAACCATTTTATGTTTTATCTGTATTTTATGTTATTTTTCCTGGGATTGAAGGTTTGTTTTGTTCATCTCATAATTTTGCGATATGCAATGTGAAATTATGTAATGTATGTAGTTTTTCCCAACAAGCTTAAAATAGATTCGACGTTTATCATAGAATTAAATTAATATATTCATAGGTGTGTGTAATAATTTTGCATGTAATTGGCCACTGGTAGTACTAGCGAGTTAATTGGTTTATTAGATGCATGTACACAGGGTTAAGCTTTTGATTTTGCCATTTTGTGTATGCTACTGTTTGGTCTTCCCATTGCATGGAATAGGCCACTGTTATCAATAGGGAAGAAGTGTTCCATTGGTGCAACGTTAATTCACTGTATTTTCTAATTAATTTATTAATTTATGGTGTACCGGTTCATGCCTTGTATTTCTAGATTTACATGTTTCTAGTTTACAATATAAATTACATGTTCATTCGGGTTTAATTTTTAGTGTAATTTATATTTCTAGCATGTTTATTAGGTAGTAAATTTTCATGTAACTTGTACCTATTAATCTTTAATTTAGGTGTGGAGTTGTAAAGTTTATAACTTGCCTATATTTAAATTCATGTTAATTTCTCTAGAATTATTTGCATGTTAATCATGTCATTTGCAATTCTTGCCTAGTAATGTGATTTAAGTATTTAGGAGTTATAAAATGTTTGTAACTTGCCTCAATTAATTACATGTTTAGTGTACCATAAGTTCATATGTAATCTTTACCAATTTAAAATATGGTTTAATTATATTTAATATAGGCTTGTAACTTATATAGTTAATTACATGTTTATTATGTAATTAATTTTTTACAGTTTTTTTTTTGTTTAAATTCTAGATATGTAACTTAAGGGTTGGTTTTAATCTTTATTTACAGTTATTTATTAGTTTGTTTGCTAGTACCCTCCCCTTTAATCACTGCTTTGCCAAAAGCAAAGAAAAGCTAAGGGAAGTTTTGTTGTATTTTGCTGCTAACTCTTTATTGCAGGAATACCTATGGAAATGGGAAAAATGATTAATTTGGACTAAATATTTGAAGCAATTGTTTGCTTGAGTGTTCATTTGTGGTTATTCACCAATATGTAAAGCACGTTTTATTTGCTTGTAATTATTGTAGCAATTTTGTTGTAATTGCTTGTACAGTTTGGAACTTGGTGTGTTTAACCTAGTTCATCCCTTGAAAAATTTAATTCTTAAAGTTGTTTCCCATGGACTAGAAGTCAACATGCTCTTGGAAGTTTTGTCTAAGGTTAACTGGGTTTTAAGTGGGACCGGTGTGACCCCTCCAGTCTTCTTGGAAACTTTCCTAACCATGTTCGATTCTAGGTTGCGTGGTGAGACTAGTTTTGAATTAAATTTCTAATTGTAGGATTTTCTAGTGTTAAGTTTGGTTTCTAGAAATACAGAATAGTGAAAATTCGGCTGTTATTTTTCAGAAATGGCAACTGTCTCTGATGCTGTTGCTACTGCTAATGTTGGTGGGGATCCGAACCCCGGGGCGACTGGCTTGCCAACCCCTGCTGTGACCTCTGTGGTCAATCCTCCTGTTATTACTCCCGCTATTCCGGGAGGACCGCTCAATCATCACGAGCGCCCGGAGAAGTTCACGGGAGTGAATTTCAAGAGATGGCAGCAGAATATGCTGTTTTATTTGACTACTCTAAGCATTGCGAGGTTTCTGAGTGAAGATGTACCAGCCGTAGAGGAGAATGAGCAAGATAAGCAAAAGCTCACGGCTCTGGACGCTTGGAAACAAGCAAACTTCTTATGCCAGAATTACATTCTGAACGGCTTGGCGGACCCGCTTTTCAACATGTTCTATGCCAAGAAATCGGCTAAGGAGTTGTGGGATGCCTTGGACAAAAAGTACAAGACCGAGGATGCTGGGGTAAAGAAATTTATCGTCGGCCGGTTCCTGGACTTCAAGATGGTGGACTCCAAAACTGTCATGAGTCAAGTCCAGGATTTCCAAGTGATTCAACATGAGATACATGCAGAAGGGATGGTCCTAAGTGAGTCATTCCAAGCAGCTGCTGTGATTGAGAAGCTGCCTAACGGCTGGAATGACTTCAAGAACTACTTGAAGCACAAACGAAAGGAGATGACAGTCGAAGAGCTCGTTGTCAGGCTCCGGATTATTGGGAAAAACTACTCACATTACATAATTTCACATTGCATATCGCAAAATTATGAGATGAACAAAACAAACCTTCAATCCCAGGAAAAATAACATGCTGAATAAAATACAAATAAAATATAAAATGGTTAAAGGAAGCAAACCGAAACCTGTGTGATACCACAGTCTCCTTAAAATAGATTCGCCGCCTCACCGTTGGGTGCTGGAGGTATGCTGGCGTTTACTTCCCAGGATACGACAGTTTTTACCGGATACAACAGTTTTTACCAACTACAACAGAAGCACCTTCTGATTTGCTTGGCGAACGAACAACGACAGCACTCTCTCTCAGGAAGAAAATTATAGGAGAAGTAAACTGACAGTGTATGGATGTCAAGGAAAAATTTTATATCTCTTTTCAAGGAATAGGGCCCCCTTTTATACACCATGGGGGAGAGGGGAGGAGCCTCTAGCCATCAAGGCTGGCAACTAATGCTAGCAAAACTGCCCAATCAATTTTGTAAAACTGATGGGCCTTAAATGTGTACGTTATATACACATTTATGAGGCAATTTCTTATTCAACCATTTTTCTCCAACAATCCCCCACATGAATAAAAATTGACCGAATACAGCAAACGCTCAACGTTTATCAACAAAGACTCGGAAAGAGTGAGAGCATATAGACTAACCCTGCATCAGAAAAGGTAGCTGTTGGCCTTGAACCTTTCGTAGTGAAAGCCTATCGGATTTACTGGCTGACCAGTGAACGTGATGTCTTGAACTGTTCTGCCGTTTATGTAAACCAAGACAATAGACCTCACACAAGAGTTAGTCCAACCATTGTTCTTGTTCTCACTGGTGTGTCAGGTATGGCCCTGGAACACTAGCCTGGTTCTGTGAGTGTTTTTAAAGAATTCGGCCTTAGTAATTCTTAAAGAAACGGCCTCACTTCGCACTCACATAGGTGACCTAGATACGGTATTTCATTATACCACATCACTAAGGTCATTAAAAGCATTAGCTTAACCTTCCACCCTCACAGGGCATCACTGTATAAAGGAATGGGCAAGAGGATTTACCTCTTCAGTGACTCACCCGTTACACGAAGTTAGGTTGTCCTTTTGAACCTAGATCTTGGGATCTCCAGTCAACTAGGTTGGGTTTTCCGTTCCGGTAACCTTTACTAAAGGCCTTAACCCCATTCCTCTTGACGACTTTTCTACTAACTCTCAAGTTAACCCTTTGGTTAGCAGATCCGCAATGTTGTCCTTAAACTTGACATAGTCTAGAGAGACAACTCCATTTGAGAGTAGTTTTCGTATGGAATTATGTCTACGACGGATATGTCTAGACTTTCCATTGTACATATTACTCTGTGCCCGACCAATCGCTGATTGGCTATCGCAATGAATACTGATAGCTGGCACAGGTTTCGGCCAATGTGGAATATCCTCAACAAACTGGCGAAGCCATTCAGCTTCTTCAGTTGCTTTATCTAAAGCAATAAACTCAGATTCCATCGTTGATCTCGAGATACACGTTTGCTTGGTAGATTTCCAAGACACGGCTACCCCTCCGAGGGTAAACACATAGCCACTAGTGGATCTAGAATCTTTTATACCAAATATCCAATTTGCGTCACTATACCCTTCTAGTACCGCTGGGTATCTGGTATAATGCAGCCCATAATCCAGGGTGTAACGGATATACCCCAACACCCGCATAATGCCCTTCCAATGAGTAGCATTAGGATTACTCGTGTATCTACTTAGCCTACTAACAGCGTAGGCGATATCCGGCCTTGTACAACTCATCAGATACATCAAACTCCCAATGACCCGAGAATATTCTAGTTGAGAGACACTCTCACCATTATTCTTGGTCAAATATAGACTTAAGTCTACCGGTGTCCTAAACATACTTGTATCTGACTTTCCAAATTTCTCAAGTATCTTATTAACATAATGAGCTTGAGAAAGTACAATACCACCAGATGTTCTGGTGATCTTAACACCCAGAATGACATCTGCAAGGCCCATATCCTTCATGTCAAACTTAGAGTTTAACAATCTTTTGGTAGCTTTAATCATTTCATCATTGCTACCAATAATGAGTATTGAGAGGGTGATTTTTTGGGAAAAATTGGGCCGAGCTGGGAGTTGGGCCATACGGCCCAAAGTATGAAAGAATTGGTAAGAAGTCGTAGTGTTACTCCGGCCCAGGAGAAGTGAAGTTATTCCGGCCCAGGAGAAGTGAAGTTATTCCGGCCCAGGAGAAGTGAGGTTATTCCGGCCCAGGAAGGGTGCGATTACTTCGGTTCAAGAATGTGCAACGCTACTCCGGTCTGGAGTTAACTAGAGTTAGTCCGGTATCGGAATTAATCCGGTCGCCGGTGCATCGTGGTTAGATCGGCCAGAGCTTGCTACTCAGAAGCTTGGTTTAAACACCATCATGGTTGAACGAGGGAAAGCCGAGATGAGTTGGAGGAGAGAACCGAGCTAAGGATAGTTCGGTCTTCTCTGTGGCTCTGCATAGCCAAGCTTATTTCGGTCAAGTTGTAGTTCGGCCATAGTGAAAACCATCCCACTTGGTTTAAGCAGTGGGGGAGGGTGTAAAAGGATAAGCATTATCCTTTAGGAGTATAAATCCTAGGAGGACTCTGCATGGAGAAATAAAAGTCCTACTAGGATTGTGCCACTCGAAATCTATAAAAGCTCACAAACATCACCTTGGAGGAGGTAATTCAATTTTACTTTCTGAGAACATAGAGCTTTGTCTATTTGTCAAGTTTTCTGACTTAGGCATCGGAGAGGTTTCCGGCACACACCCGCCGGCTAGCTCACGTTTGTGTTTTCAGGTGACAAAGCGACGTCGTACGGAGGAGCGTGGATTTGGTCAACAGGATTATACGAGGAGAATTATTTCCTCCCCGTACAATTGGCGCCGTCTGTGGGAATTACAGACAAGAACAAAAAACCTCTTGACTAAGCTTCTCCTTCTCTCAATCAATGGCGAACATTGAAGAACTACCACAGTCCGCCGTCGACGGACTAACTCCAGAAGGAGGCGCAAGGCGGGAAGTCTTACCTTCTGTCCCTCCCATGGCGAATCTGGAGCCTCAACGACATACCTCCAGAAGGGATGCTAGAGGAAGACGGAATCATAGCCCCCGTCAATCCCATTCTCAAAGTCCCGACCGGCAGAGACGGAGGATTAACTCTCAAGCTCTGGAGGATCGTGTGAAGGAGCAAGATGAACTAATTCGGAAGATGGCGGCGAACATGGAAGCTTTGAAACGCCAGATGAAGACTAAAGATGTGGCGACAAGAGAGGGGCGCAAGCACAAGACGCCCCCTCGCCACTCAGAGAATCGTAGTAGGAATACTACACCCTCCCAAGGAGAGAGCAGAAGCCTCAGGACAGGCGACACCCACTCCTTATCTTCAAGGACTCGTCACTCCAGGTCTGAGAGGACGAGATCCGAAAGATCATACACTGAAGGAAGCACATATTGGCCTTCACATTCACACCAAACAAGATCTAGACAGACAGAGCTGCCCAGATCATCCGACTTACGAACCGTGCTCGAAGAAAAAGCACGATGCAAGGAGGATGCCAGGGCAAGGGATCCACACCGAGTTTCGGCCTTACAACGGTTGGCTCCTCGGACGTATGGAAGCGTCGAGGTTGGAATGCCAATACCGCGACCGGCCTACGAACCAACGGACAAGGCATTGGCAAGACTACAGACTTCGCCGTTTGTTCCAGCAATCAAAAACGCTCCCCTACCATCAGGCTTCCTTCAGTTGAAATTCACTACATATGAAGGGAAGACGGACCCGTATTCACACTTGAGCCACTTTCGCCAAGTCATGGCTGTTTACAGGCGAAACGAGGCCTTAATGTGCATACTCTTCCCATCAAGCCTTGGCGACCTAGGCTTGACTTGGTTCGAGAAACTTCCAGAAGGCAGCATAGCCTCTTGGGCTCAATTGGCAGAAGCCTTCGTGACAAGGTTTCGAACGAACACTAAAACCCCGGTGGAGATCGACCAACTACTCTCCATCGACATGGGTGAAAAAGAGACCCTCAGATCTTACAACAGTCGCTACTGGGAGACATTCAACCAGATTGGAGACTGCCCCACCAATCTAGCCATTGCACAATATAAAAGAGGCCTTCCAGTCGGGAATAGACTGAGGGACTCAATCACCATGACGCCACCCCTCACTATGGAAGCCCTGATGGAGAGAGTGCACCAGCACATCAGGGTAGAGGAGGACGGCGCACGTGCCAAAGCAAAATCCAGTGCGACTCCAGTGCCAGAAAAGAAGACCTCAGCAAAGGTCAACACGGTAGACCGAAGTAACAGAAACGGGCGTGGCAGACGAGATAACGGAGAAGACCCAGACAAAAGATGGTTGAGAATCCGCACTGCCATAACAACGGTGTTCAAAAAACCAATATATCGGATTCTGAGCGAAATCAAAGACGAGCCTTTTGTCAAGTGGCCAGCCAAGCTAGGGGAAGGTCAGAAAAATTACGACGACAGATCACGGTGCACCTTCCACAAAGAAAAAGGGCACCGAACTGAGAATTGCACGCCACTGAGACAGCACTTGGAAGAATTGGTGGCAGCAGGCCACTTGGACAAATACATTGAAGGAGGGACGCAACCAGCCCCCCAAGATCATAATGACCATCCTAATGGAATGCCAAATGATGCACCACCGCAAGGCATTATCAATGTAATTCATGGAGTTTTTGAACCTGAGCGCGTGTGTGAGCTCAGAGGTTCAATCAAGAAGGCTGAGCACTTCAGGGAAGTATTAAGTGCCCAACCTACCATCAAGAAGGGGAGGACAGAGGCAACAAACGTCATGTCCTTTTCGGACAGGGACTTGGATCGAATTTACTGCCCCCATAATGATGCCTTGGTCGTCACTCTCCGAGTCAAGGATTTTGACGTCAAGCGGATTCTGATTGACCAGGGTAGTTCATGTGAGATCATGTACTACGACACATTCAAGCAACTGAAGCTGCAAGACAAAGACTTGGCGCCTGCAGTTTCTCCCCTAATTGGATTCAACTTCATGCCAGAGTGGCCTGTCAGTAAAATAATCCTTCCAGTCAAAGCAGGAAGCGTGACAAAGCAAGTGGAGTTCTGGGTGTTAAAAGTCCCCTCCACCTACAACATCATCCTAGGCAGAACATGGCTGCATGCCATGCGATCAGTGGCGTCATCTTACCACCAAGTAATGAGGTTCCCCAACGACGCTGGTATAATTGAAGAAGTCTATGGGGACCAGATCATGTCAAAACAGTGTTTCGTCACAGTAAATGGCAGCCGCGCTGCCAAAGGATACGTTCATTCGGTGGAGGAACCCGAAAGCAATAAGCTATTCGCGGATGTCGGCAAAGAGGCTGATCAAAAAGCGGTGGAAGACTTGGTGGAGGTAAAAATAGATGTGAAGAACCCGGATAAGTTCTTCTTGCTTGGCTCGTCGTTGTCCAGCACTGAGAGATTAGAGGTCTTGGAATTTTTGACCTCTAACATCGAAGTGTTTGCCTGGACGCCTTACGATATGCCAGGTATTGATCCAAACTTCATCAGCCACCAACTCAATGTCCACCCATCCGCTAGACCAGTCATTCAACGCACACGCAGATCGGCGCTCCACCACGCCGAAATAGTGGCAGAAGAGGTAGGCAACCTGCTGGAGGCAGGAGCAATAAGAGAAGTGCACTACCCAAGATGGATCTCCAACACAGTTGTAGTACCAAAAAAGAATAGTAAATGGCGTGTCTGCGTCGACTACAAAACAGTCAACAAGGCATGCCCAAAAGATAGCTTTCCCCTACCAAGGATAGATCAACTGGTGGACCTAACAGCAGGGCATAACCGACTTAGCTTTCTGGATGCATACAGGGGCTACCACCAGATCGCCATGCATGAACCAGACCAGGAGATCACATCCTTCACCACACCAAGGGGGTTATATTGCTACAAGGTCATGCCCTTTGGCCTAAAGAACGCAGGGGCAACATTCCAAAGGATGATCACCAAGATGTTTGAACCATTGTTAGGCAGGACAATGGAGGCTTACATCGACGACATGGTGGTCAAAAGCAAGGATGAGAATGACCATCTTAGAGATCTAGGCGAGATGTTCCAGATCCTGAAGAAACACAAGTTGCGTCTCAATGCGTCCAAATGCGCATTCGGAGTTGGATCTGGCAAATTCTTGGGCTTCTTGGTGACCAACCGAGGTATAGAAGCAGACCCATCTCAGATTAAAGCAATCCAGGAGTTGGAGAGACCAAACTCAGTCAAAGAAGTGCAGCATCTCACTGGTATGGCCGCAGCACTCAACCGGTTCATAAGCAGGTCATCAGACAGACTACGACCATTCTTCCAAGCTTTAAAGGCCAAGTTTGAGTGGGATGAAGAATGCGACCGAGCTCTGGAAAGCTTGAAGGAGTACATGTCTTCCCCACCACTACTTGTTACACCAGTACCTGGTGAAGAACTCTTTTTGTACCTGGCCGTCTCTCAACACGCAGTCAGCGCAGTGTTGGTTCGTGCAGAAGGAGTACAACACTTGCCCATCTTCTATGTCAGCAAGACATTGTTGGGAGCCGAAACAAGGTACTTGCCCTTAGAGAAACTAGCATTAGCATTAATGATGGCATCCATAAAGTTGGCGCACTACTTTCACGCCCACACCATAGTCGTTCTCACAGCCTTTCCACTAAAAGCTCTGTTTGAAAGGGCGAACTTTAGTGGGCGAATTTTGAAGTGGGCAGTAGAGTTGGGACAATTCGACATCAAGTTCCAACCCAAGACCGCAATAAAAGCCCAATCTTTGGCAGACTTCGTCGCAGAGTTTACTCCTGGAAGTCATCATATCTGCCCAGTCGACCTAACTGGCACAACCGAACTAGGGACGGAAGTTGACGCCGGAATAGCGCAACCCCTAGTAGAGGGTAGTCAAGCAAGCACCAAGGCAGACCATACTAAGGACAACAAGGAAGAGACAAACAGAGGCCCACCAACAGTTCAAACAGAGGACGAAGGACAGATAGCCAACATGGACCTTGAAGAAAACACCATTCTAGACCTCACGGCATCATCTGATCCTTCCACTTGCTGGAAATTATTCGTTGGAGAGATGTGGAAGCTCTTTGTGGATGGGGCATCCAACCGACATGGCGCAGGGCTTGGCATAGTCCTCATCTCTCCAGACGGCCTGGTTGTAGAACAAGCAATCAACCTTGGCTTCCCAGCATCCAACAATGAAGCGGAATATGAGGCACTTCTCGCAAGACTCAAGTCAGCACACTTCATGAAGGCAACCGAACTAATGATATACAGTGACTCTCTGCTGGTGGTAAACCAAATTTCTGGCGAATACGAAGCAAAGGACGACAGAATGGCCAAGTACCAAGAGTTAGTCAGAACAGAGATCAAGAAGTTTGATGTGGTAAGGATAGAACAAATTGGCAGGGAGGAAAACAGCCGAGCGGACGAGCTGGCAGGCCTTGCCTCAATGGCAGATACATCAATCCCTCATCCATTACTCATCGACTTCTTACCAAGACCAAGCATAGAGGACCCCGAAGCAGAAGAAGTATGTTGCACAGAATTAGGCCCTTCTTGGATGGATCCCATCATCCAATTCCTAAAAGACGGCATCCTACCAGAAGAGAAAAAAGAAGCCAACAGAATAAGGGCAAAGTCACAGCGATTTTGGCTATCTCCATCTTTGGCATTATACAAGAAGTCATTCTCTGGGCCTTACCTCAAGTGCGTTCATCCCAGCAAAGTAGAAGCATTCTTGTTCGAAATACACGAAGGGGTGTGTGGGAGTCATCAAGGGGGAAGGTCACTCGCTTACAGGGCTATTTCGCAAGGATATTGGTGGCCCTATATGCAAGCAGACTCAGAGAAATATGTGAAGAAGTGTGAGAAATGCCAAAAATTCGCGCACCAAATACATCAACCAGCAAGAGAACTCCTACCATTAACTAGCCCATGGCCTTTCGCAATGTGGGGCTTAGACATAGTAGGACCACTTCCAACAGTGCCTGGGGGCAGAAAATTCTTTCTCGCAGCAACAGACTACTTCACAAAGTGGGTGGAAGCAGAAGCATTGGCATCAATCAAAGAAAAAGACGTGAAGAAGTTTGTTTGGCAGAATATCATCACTCGGTTCGGTATACCAAAAGCACTGATCTCAGACAATGGAACTCAGTTCGACGGCAGAATCTTTAGAAGCTTTTGTGAAGAATACAAGATAGAGTTCTACAATTCTACACCAGCATATCCTCAAGCAAATGGCCAAGCGGAAGCATCAAATAAAGTCGTCTTGGATGGACTAAAGAAAAGGTTAGAAAGGGCAAAAGGCAAGTGGGCGGATGAACTTCCTCATGTTTTATGGGCTTACCGCACCACACCTCGGCGATCAACAGGAGAAACACCATTCTCCTTAGCCTACGGAATGGAAGCAGTAATCCCACTAGAAGTTGGCCTCCCCACAATTCGAAGTGAAAATTTTGATCCTGACTTAAATGGAGAAGCCATAACATTAGAACTCGACCTTGCAGAAGAAAGAAGGGAAAGGGCACTGGTTCACATTGCCGGCTACCAACAAGAGTTAATCAGAAAATACAACAAAAAGGTGCATCCAAGATAATTCAAGATAGGCGATTGGGTACTGCGCAAAGTAATGGGAAACACCTCAAACCCAGGAGACGGCAAGTTAGGCCCAAATTGGGAAGGTCCTTACAAGGTGGTTGGGTTAGCAGGCAAAGGGGCATACCACCTAGAAGACAAGGATGGCAAGGCAATCCCTAGGCCATGGAATATGGCCAATCTCAAGTTATTTTACTTTTAGCTTTTCTTTTTCAAGCGTATGTAATTTTTTCTTCCTTCAATAAAACATGCAATTCTTTTCAGAGCAAGTTGTTATTTGTAAGAGTTAGCCTTAGTATAGATTAGGTGTACAGCAAGCATTCTATTCTAAGTTAGCTGGAAAAACTAACTTAGAGGTTGGCTGGAATTAACCAACACCCTTCCTAAGCCCGGGATAAGGATCCAGGCTGCAGGACGTTTGGTCGGAATAACCACAAAGTATTCTAAGTTAGCTGGAAAAACTAACTTAGAGGTTGGCTGGAATAAACCAACACTTGTTACTCTTCAGCCGAAGTAAGTGTAAGGCTGAAGAGTGGTTGGCTGGAATAAACCAACACTTGTTACTCTTCAGCCGAAGTAAGGGTAAGGTTGAAGAGTGGTTGGCTGGAATAAACCAACACTTGTTACTCTTCAGCCGAAGTAAGTGTAAGGCTGAAGAGTGGTTGGCTGGAATAAACCAACACTTGTTACTCTTCAGCCGAAGTAAGTGTAAGGCTGAAGAGTGGTTGGCTGGAATAAACCAACACTTGTTACTCTTCAGCCGAAGTAAGTGTAAGGCTGAAGAGTGGTTGGCTGGATTAAACCAACACTTATTACTCTTCAGCCGAAGTAAGGGTAAGGCTGAAGAGTGGTTGGCTGGATTAAACCAACACTTGTTACTCTTCAGCCGAAGTAAGTGTAAGGCTGAAGAGTGGTTGGCTGGAATAAACCAACACTTGTTACTCTTCAGCCGAAGTAAGTGTAAGGCTGAAGAGCGGTTGGCTGGAATAAACCAACACTTGTTACTCTTCAGCCGAAGTAAGTGTAAGGCTGAAGAGTGGTTGGCTGGATTAAACCAACACTTGTTACTCTTCAGCCGAAGTAAGGGTACGGCTGAAAAAGGAATGGTTGGCTGGATTAAACCAACACTTAATGTACTCCTCAGCCGAAGTAATTATGTCGGCTAAGGAGTGGTTGGCTGGTAAGTATAGTAATACCAGCCAAAACCGAAATAACAGTTGGAGTAATAGAAGACATTACAAAGCACAGGCATACATATCACAACCGAAATAACGCTTCCATTTCATTAAAAGTTCAAAATAAATACAAAGAAGGGGCCACAGCCCGGTTATAAAGACAAGGTAGCAAAAAACAGAGAAAAAAGTACAAAATCAAGAAAAGAGTTCTTGTATTTCAGCATCAAAAGCCGCATCACCGTCAACTTGAAGACTGGTTTCAGGAGGAAGTTCCCTCTCGGCTGGCAGGATGGTTTCGGTTGGAACCACGGTTTCATTTGGCTGTTCGATAGGTAGGTCCTCTACCACGGTCTCCAACCGAAGTGATGGATCTTCATTGACAACCGGAATGTCTTCGGGAGCAGGGGAGTCATCAGAATCTGAGTCTTCCAGAAACTCTTGTTGCAAGGCGTCTGCATACGCCGCAAGGGATTTCGGTATAAAGTATGCTGGAGGGTCGAAGACCTCGGTCTGTTGATCATGACCGAGCTTCTCCACAGCCGCCCTCCAGCCGCACTTGAAGAAAAGCTCCTTGGCGGCGTCGCATTGTTTGACATAGGCATCTTCTGCCTCCTTGTAACCTCGCTTGTACCCCTCCTTTTCGGCCGCCTCCACGCTCTCTTTTAGTTCGCTTATTTCGGCGTCTTTTCTCTTCTCAAGCTTCAACAACTCCCGCAGATACTTGTCCTTCATAACGATGGCGGCTTTCTGCCTCTCTACTTCAGCCGAATTAACCAGATCGGCAAGACGGTCGTTCTCAGCCTGCATCTCGGTCATTTTCTTTTCGGCCTCCTCTAGTTCGGCCGCCTTTGCCTCGGCTTCAGCCATAGCTTGCCTTGTCGTTTTTCTCAGTTCTTGGACTTTCTTGTAAGTGATATTGTTCTTTTGTAAGGCCTGGCAAAACAAAAATCTTCTTTGAGCCAAAGTAAAAGTTGGAAAATTTAGGCAGAAGAAGCGGATAGAGTCACTTACCAAAATCATGGACTTGGAAGCAGACCGAATTGACTTCATTTCGGTGTTCAGTTGCTTCAAGTGGTGCTCCATATCCTTGGGGAGGCACACACTTTTGGCCAGGTTAAAGGCCAATTGGTGGTCTTTTTCAGCCACGACCGAGTCAGTAGTTTTGATGTCTCGGTCGTTAAAGGTCAGCGGCGGAGCCCACTTCGGAGATTCGGCTCGGTCAGTTTGCTCCGGTTGGGGGGACGGTTGAGGACTTTGAGGGATGGATTCGACCTCATCAACAAGTTGTTGTTCGGTTGACGTAGATCGGGCGCGTTTGGAAGGGCGAGATGAAGAAGGCCGTTGTGAAGGAAGGGCCACAACGGCAGGCTGCGCCTCAGTAGTTGGTGTTACTTCGGCCCTGGTTGTTGCGGTCAGAAGGGCCCTAACTCTGCTTTTCTTTGCCATTTCTTCTTCAGCTGCTAGTGGGACAAGTCGAATCTCGGGTAAGGTTGGGTCTGGTGCTGGTGCTTCCTCAAGAAGGAAATCGGTTACTTTTGCTTTTCGGCGACCGCTATACCGGTAGGTCGGCTCAAAGTTTAGAAGCTTTGCCCAACTCCTTTCTTGACACCGTAGTGCAGCTCGCAAAATCGCAAGGTTGGGATAGCTATACAGGGAACGAAGGTGGGCGAAATCTGCAAAAAAGAGAAGTGTTAGTTCGGTCAATGGACTAAAAAACCGAAATAAAATACAAGGAAGAAGACCGAAGTTAAATTACCAGGCTCTCCCATTTTCCAATTTATAGGTCGGCCAGGAATTTGGGCTTGAAAATCCTCAAAGTTCCCAGAGACCCAAAAGAAATCATCATCATTAAGATCTTTGTCCGGTGTATGTTTAATTATCTTCTCTCGGCGGCGGCGAATTCTAAGGTAATAGACCCACGCAGCATTCTTTGAGCCAATAGAGTATTGATGAAAGATTTCGGCCAGACCAAGGTTTAGTCCGGTTTGGTGGTTCAGTGCAGCTATTCCCATAATAATGCGGTATGTATTGGTGGACAGTTGAGTGGGACATAACCTAGTCTGCCTAAGAAATTCGCAGATCAATGGTTGGACAGGGAACCGTAGTCCGGTTTCTATTATGGATTGAAGGGTGAAAGGGACAAAACCTTCATTGTTCCACGGAGTGATGTCCTTTTTGGCCAACTCCAGATGGACGTCTTCAGGAATATGGTAATCTTTCCTAAATTCGGCCATACCACCAGGGGTCTCAACTAGATACCTATACTTACCCATCTGGTGTATAATTTACTTATAAATTATATCGGTTCAAAAATCGTGCTCAGTAGCTCGGTCGAGCGCACACAGGAGTGCCTGGATAGCCTAAGTCTGCAAAGTAGAAAAAGACGGGGTTAAAGCACTGATCAATGGACCGTGCTACAATTTAAAAGCAAGGTATGAGAGCCCTATTTCGGCCTCAAAAGACTATTCCTATCTCGGTTCATCAAAAGGCTTGGTAGCTCAGCTTGAGCGGGTTGCTCGGTAGACCGGTTCAACATCTAGGGGCAGCTTTCTGAGTTCGGTCTAAAAAACTAAGAAAGCTGGTTTAGCCCCAAGGCCTAAATCGGTTGAGCTATGTGTTTTGTTACTCCGGTTAAGCCTCTAGGGCCAGCTTTCTGAGTTCGGTTTAGAAACTGAGAAAGCTGGCTTGGCCCCAAAGGCTTAGCTCGGTTATTGACTAAAGTCCCTGGTTTAGTGAGTTCAGACTTCGTTCGGTGATCTTATTTCGGCTAAGATTGGATCGGAAATTTATTTTTCAAAACTACTGTCATCCTACAAGTTCTAGTTCGGCTAATTATCTAAGGTGATCTACCGCTGAAGCACAAAAACAGTTTCCTAGTTCGGTTGGGGCAAGATTTTGGATCAGAGACTAATTTTCTACAATATAGTTCATACACACATAGAGTTCTACTGGTTTTTTCATAAAAGTACAAAAGCAAAGCAACAAATGGAAGAAAGTGTTTGCAAAAAGCATACAAAACAAGATATACAGTTGCATCAAACAAATGTGGAAGCAGAAACAAGAAGGAAAAGTGGATTTGCTCACCTGGTTAAAAGAAGGAAGCTTGGAAATGAAGGCAGTAGCGGCGATGGAGGAACGAACACGGCAAGAACATAGAGAGAGAAGATGAAGAAATGGCAAAGGTAAAGGGACCTAGCCTCAGGAATGGTTTTTGCCCAAAATTTGGGCGGGACTGTTCAAAATGCACGAAGCACGAAGACGGCGTGACAGCCGTCCTCAGCCTACCAGAATCTGCCACGTGTTACTGGAAAGGGAAGCGTTACAGTCACTGTGATTGAAAAGACGTTTTGACCGGGCAGAGTGAAGCCCGACGTACAATTAGCTCGGCTGGAGAGGCTAAAGGGTTTTTAGCTCGGCTGGAAAGACTTAATAAACTTCAGCTCGGTTGGTAGACTGGTAATCCCAATCACGCTGTGCGGATGGAATTAAGGGGCAATTGAGAGGGTGATTTTTTGGGAAAAATTGGGCCGAGCTGGGAGTTGGGCCATACGGCCCAAAGTATGAAAGAATTGGTAAGAAGCCGTAGTGTTACTCCGGCCCAGGAGAAGTGAAGTTATTCCGGCCCAGGAGAAGTGAAGTTATTTCGGCCCAGGAGAAGTGAAGTTATTCCGGCCCAGGAGAAGTGAGGTTATTCCGGCCCAGGAAGGGTGCGATTACTTCGGTTCAAGAATGTGCAACGCTACTCCGGTCTGGAGTTAACTAGAGTTAGTCCGGTATCGGAATTAATCCGGTCGCCGGTGCATCGTGGTTAGATCGGCCAGAGCTTGCTACTCAGAAGCTTGGTTTAAACACATCATGGTTGAACGGGGGAAAGCCGAGATGAGTTGGAGGAGAGAACCGAGCTAAGGATAGTTCGGTCTTCTCTGTGGCTCTGCATAGCCAAGCTTATTTCGGTCAAGTTGTAGTTCGGCCATAGTGAAAACCATCCCACTTGGTTTAAGCAGTGGGGGAGGGTGTAAAAGGATAAGCATTATCCTTTAGGAGTATAAATCCTAGGAGGACTCTGCATGGAGAAATAAAAGTCCTACTAGGATTGTGCCACTCGAAATCTATAAAAGCTCACAAACATCACCTTGGAGGAGGTAATTCAATTTTACTTTCTGAGAACATAGAGCTTTGTCTATTTGTCAAGTTTTCTGACTTAGGCATCGGAGAGGTTTCCGGCACACACCCGCCGGCTAGCTCACGTTTGTGTTTTCAGGTGACAAAGCGACGTCGTACGGAGGAGCGTGGATTTGGTCAACAGGATTATACGAGGAGAATTATTTCCTCCCCGTACAAGTATGTCATCAACGTATAGACACAAAATGACATAACCTTTGTCAGTGTCTTTAACATATACGCACTTATCACACTCATTGATTCGAAACCCATTTGACAACATGGCATTGTCAAACTTCTCATGCCACTGTTTGGGGGCTTGCTTCAAACCATACAATGACTTGACAAGCTTACAGACTTTCTTAATTTTTCCTGGAGCTGAAAACCCCTCGGGTTGCTCCATGTAGATTTTTTCATCTAAATCTCCATTTAAGAAAGCTGTCTTTACATCCATCTGATGTATTTCTAAATCACGTAAAGCTACTATTGCAATCACTATGCGAATGGATGTAATCCTTGTCATAGGTGAATACGTATCAAAGTAATCCAGGCCTTCTCGCTATCTGTATCATTTGATAACTAGCCGAGCTTTATATTTTTTCAATTGACCCATCCGCTTTCATCTTTCTTCGAAAGATCCACTTACTCCCCAAGGCCTTACTGCTTGGGGGTAGATCAACCAACTCCCAAGTATGGTTCTGTAATATGGAGTCAATCTCACTCTTAATTGCTTCTTTCCATAAAGGACTTTCAGGTGAAGTCACAGCTTCATGGGACATTCGAGGTTCTCCCTCTAACATATAAGTCAAGAAGTCTGGACCAAAAGACTTTATGGTTCTAGCCCTTTTACTCCTTCTTGGCTCATCTACTTCATCAGCTTAATCATCTACTTGATCAGTTATTTGATCAGCTGTTTGATCATCCATGTGATCATCTATGTGATCGTCTTCATGATCATCTATTTCTTTCATGGAACTCGGAACCCTGTCTTGGGGATGACACGGAAATACATCTTCAAAGAAATATGCACTTCTAGATTCCATGATAGTAATCTTGTGTATATCTGAAATATCAGACTTGTGCACAAGAAATCTATATGCACTACTATTTTGTGCATAACCAATGAAAATACAGTCCACAGTTTTCGGACCTATCCTAACCCGCTTGGGTGTAGGTACCGCCACTTTTGCAAGACACCCCCACATTCGTAGGTATTTATATGAAGGCTTGTGACCTTTCCACAACTCATATGGAGTCTTGTCCACTTTCTTCCATGGTATTCTATTAAGAATATAATTCGCGGAGAGAGTTGCTTCACCCCATAAATTCTGTGGCAACCCAGAACTTATCAACATTGCATTCATCATCTCTTTCAGCGTCCTGTTCTTCCGCTCAGCAACACCATTTGACTAAGGCAAATAAGGCGCTGTGGTTTGGTGAATAATCCCAAATTGAGCACAAGTCTCGGCAAACGGGGATTCATACTCACCACCACGATCACTTCTCAATGCCTTGATTTTTCGGCTTAATTGATTCTCAACTTCATTCTTAAAAATAATAAATTTATTAACAGCCTCGTCTTTGCTTTTAAGCAAATACACATAACAGTATTTAGTGCAATCCTCAACAAAAGTGATGAAGTACTTGTTGCCACCACGTGATTGTATAACTTTCAAGTCACACACATCACTATGTACTAAACCCAAAGGCTGGGTACTTCTTTCAATAGAATGAAAAGAAGACCTTGTCAATTTTGCTTCTACACAAGTTTCACACTTGTGTTGTGGATTAATCTTGAAAGATGGTATGTGATCTAACTTGATTAATCTACGTAAAGAGTCAAGATTTACATGACCCAATCTACCGTGCCGTAAATTAGGGGACTCAAGCATATAAGCAGAAGAAGAAGCTTTCTCATTAATCTTAGGGATAAGCGTCATTACATTCAATTTAAACATACCACCTGACATATATCCCTTCCCCACATAGACCCCGCCCTTGGTCAACACGACCTTGTCTGATTCAAACACCATACGGAAGCCATGCTTGCTTAGGAGAGACCCCGAGACAAGGTTCTTACGAATGTCCGGCACAAAAAGGACATCGTTCAAAGTCAGTTCTTTTCCTGAAGTCATCTTCAGGATCACCTTGCCTTTACCCTCAACAGCTGAGGTTGCAGAGTTTCCCATAAACAACTTCTCCCTGTTTGAAACCGGTTCGAAAGTTGTGAACATTCTCTTCTCTGCACAAATATGGCGAGTGGCCCCAGTGTCCACCCACCACTCCCTCGGGTTTGACCCCACCATGTTCACTTCTGACACGACGGCTGACAGATGCATGTCGTCCACATCGTGTGACAATTCCTCCATTTCAGCCACATGTGCCCGGTTTTTGTGTTGGGGAGGGTTTTTCCTGTAGGGCTTCTTCTTCAGACAATCAACTGCCCGATGCCCGTCACTTCCACAGTTGAAGCATTTGCCATCGAACCTAAAAGTAGGCTCCTTTGGCTTGTAGGCTGGCCTTTTGGAGATTCCTCCTCCAGCCCCCAACTTTGAGCTTTTGCCTGTCGGTGGTTTTTTCCTCGCCCCCGAGGACTCGCCATGCTCAACCATGTTGGCTTTGACAGTGGAGGTACTCCCTCATTTCTTCTTGTTGTCCTCTTCAATCCGGAGCCTGACAACGAGCTCTTCGACTGTCATCTCCTTTCGTTTGTGCTTCAAGTAGTTCTTGAAGTCTTTCCAGCCGTTAGGCAGCTTCTCAATCAAAGCAGCTGCCTGGAATGACTCACTTAGGACCATCCCTTCTGCATGTATCTCGTGCAGAATCACTTGGAACTCTTGGACTTGACTCAGGACAGTTTTAGAGTCCACCATCTTGAAGTCCAGGAACCGGCCGACGATAAATTTCTTTACCCCAGCATCCTCGGTCTTGTACTTTTTGTCCAAGGCATTCCACAACTCCTTAGCCGATTTCTTGGCACAGAACACGTTGAAAAGCGGATCCGTCAAGCCGTTCAGAATGTAATTCCGGCATAAGAAGTCTGCTTGTTTCCAAGTGTCCAGAGCCATGAGCTTTTGTTTCTCTTGCTCATTCTCCTCTACGGCTGGTACATCTTCACTCAGAAACCTCGCAAGGCTTAGAGTAGTCAAATAAAACAGCATCTTTTGCTGCCATCTATTGAAATTCACTCCCGTGAACTTCTCCGGGCACTCGTGATGATTGAGCGGTCCTCCCGGAATAGTCGAAGTAACAACAGGAGGATTGACCACAGAGGTCACAGCAGGGTTTGGCAAGCCAGTCGCCCCGGGGTCCGGATCCCTACCAACATTAGCAGCAGCAGTAGCAGCATCAGAGACAGTTGCCATTTCTGAAAAATTAATGCCGAATTTTCACTATTCTGTATTTCCAGAAATCAAACTTAACACTAGAAAATCCCACAATTGGAAATTTAATTCAAAACTAGTCTCACCACGCAACCTAGAATCGAACATGGTCAGGAAAGTTTCTAGGAAGACTGGAGGGGTCACACCGGTCCCACTTAAAACCCAGTTAAACTTAGACAAAACTTTCAAGAGCATGTTGACTCCTAGTCCATGGGAAACAACTTTAAGAATTAAATTTTCCAAGGGATGAACTAGATTAAACACACCAAGTTCCAAACTGTACAAGCAATTACAACAAAATTGCTACAATAATTACAAGCAAATAAAACGTGCTTTACATATTGGTGAATAACCACAAATGAACACTTAAGCAAACAATTGCTTCAAATATTTAGTCCAAATTAATCATTTTTCCCATTTCCATAGGTATTCCTGCAATAAAGAGTTAGCAGCAAAATGCAACAAAACCTCCCTCAGCTTTTCTTTGCTTTTGGCAAAGTAGTGATTGAAGGGGAGGGTACTAGCAAACAAACTAATAAATAACTGTAAGTAAAGATTAAAACCAACCCTTAAGTTACACATCTAGAATTTAAACAAAAAAAAAAAAACTGTAAAAAAATTAATTACATAATAAACATGTAATTAACTATATAAGTTACAGACCTAAATTAAATATAATTAAACCATATTTTAAATTGGTAAAGATTACATATGAACTTATGGTACACTAAACATGTAATTAATTGAGGCAAGTTACAAACATTTTATAACTCCTAAATACTTAAATCACATTACTAGGCAAGAATTGCAAATGACATGATTAACATGCAAATAATTCTAGAGAAATTAACATGAATTTAAATATAGGCAAATTATAAACTTTACAACTCCACACCTAAATTAAAGATTAATAGGTACAAGTTACATGAAAATTTACTACCTAATAAACATGCTAGAAATGTAAATTACACTAAAAATTAAACCCGAATGAACATGTAATTTATATTATAAACTAGAAGCATGTGAACTAGAAGCATGTAAATCTAGAAATACAAGGCATGAACCGGTACACCATAAATTAATAAATTAATTAGAAAATACAGTGAATTAACGTTGCACCAATGGAACTCTTCTTCCCTATTGATAACAGTAGCCTATTCCATGCCACGGGAAGACCAAACAGTAGCATACACAAAATGGCAAAATCAAAAGCTTAACCCTGTGTACATGCATCTAACAAACCAATTAACTCGCTAGTACTACCAGTGGCCAATTACATGCAAAATTATTACACACACTTATGAATCTATTAATCTAATTCTATAATAAACGTCAAATCTATTTTAAGCTTGTTGGGAAAAACTACTCACATTACATAATTTCACATTGCATATCGCAAAATTATGAGATGAAAAAAACAAACCTTCAATCCCAGGAAAAATAACATGCTGAATAAAATACAGATAAAATATAAAATGGTTAAAGGAAGCAAACCGAAGCCTGTGTGATACCACAGTCTCCTTAAAATAGATTCGCCGCCTCACCGTTGGGTGCTGGAGGTATGCCGGCGTCTATTTCCCAAGATACGACGGTTTTTACCAGCTACAACAGAAGCACCTTCTAATTAGCTTAGCGAACGGACAATGGCAGCACTCTCTCTCAAGAAGAAAATTATAGGAGAAGTAGACTGACAGTGTATGGATGTCAAGGAAAAATTCTATATCTCTTTTCAAGGAATAGGGCCTCCTTTTATACACCGTGGGGGAAAGGGGAGGAGCCTCTAGCCATCAAGGCTGGCAACTAATGTTAGCAAAACTGCCCAATCAATTTTGTAAAACTGATGAGCCTTAAATGTGTGAGTTATATACACATTTATGAGGCAATTTCTTATTCAACCATTTTTCTCCAACATGAAGAACACCCCATCATCTGCTAGCTAAAGCCAAAACGTTGGTGAGAGACCAACAGAAAAGGAAGAGTGGATAGATCAGAAAAACCAAGCAGACTACGAGGATAGAAGCAACAGCAACCCAGGATAGAAACAGCAGTAACCAAACTGAGCTAGCAGATCAACCGCCAAACTAAGCAAGCAAAACACAAGATTTTGCAAGATAGATCAACACAATCACATCTCCTCTGTTTCAGCTTCAAATTTGTTCAGATACATTTTCTCACATGTTGTATGTTTGACACAATCACATCTATGGAGTAGAAGCAACCTATGTCCTGTGCTTTCGTCCATAAGGCCACCCTAACTTTGATAAGCTCAGATAGCTCCTCAATCCTTGGTTGTGTGCCATTGAAAACACAATAAATTTTGAACTTCCACAAGGACCAAATTACTGATATAAGAACAGCTCTCCAAACTTGCCTTTCCTTCTTTCTGAACCTCCACCGCAACCACCACTGTATCAGACTTTCCAATGACCCTGGTATGACCCACTTAATGCCACACCAATCCATAATATGTGACCAAACTTGCCACACAAAGTGGCAGTACATGATTCAATGTTTCCACTTCAGCTTTGCATAGTACACAGGATAGCTCCACATTACCGCTCAACATCCCTGTTCTACTTACGAATGAAGATGAGATCTGTTTACAACTGAAGTTTTAGAATAATTGGTGATCTGACTTGGTATAAGTGCTCTAGTTCTGGGAAGGCTTTGAGTTTGTTGTTTATTTGACCCTAAATGTGCAAGACAAGGTTTGTTTGAACTTGGTTAGTTGTCTGTTTCCCCAAAGATAGCAAGACAGAGTTAGGGCTGCACTTAAGAAATGGTATTAAAATGGGCTGGACATACATTGTTGATGAATGGTGTTACAATAGCTAGATATATATATATATATATATATATATATATATATATATATTGTCGCACCAATTTTCTAATAGCTTAAGCTTTTGTGACAATTGATAATCTAGCACTTTACTTTGAATAGAAAAATAACAAGGTTTTGTGCATATTCCTTTACTAACTTCTTTATATAGATTGATATGCGAGGAGCAATTAAAAAGTGAATGTTTTTGTATTGTCCCTTTTTTCCCCCTCCAGATTTAGTGTAATAAAGATTTACCATGTCTTCTGTTTTTCTTCTATACTTTAAATTCCATATTCCCCCATAAACTTATGCATCAAGGTATTGCCGAATTCAATGCCATTGTGGACACAAATATAACCATGTTTCAAGTTTGTTTCCTGATCTTCTCATCTGTTGTGATCGACAGGTTCACGGCCAAACATTCCATTCAAAGATGATGAAAACATAGACTTGCCCATTTTTAATATAGTCACAATTCCAAATGCTACAAACAATTTTTCTATTTCTAATAAGATTGGAGAAGGTGGGTTTGGACTAGTTTACAAGGTAATTTGAATTGCAAAGTCATATAATTTTCTGTGTTGCGTGTTTGTGAGTGTGCGTCAAAAGAGTGTAAATTCAAATCTGTGTCATGAGGGTTAAAAAAAGTCTTGTTTTTCTTGTTTGTTTTATAGCTTTTCTATGTAGTGTCGATTTGCCTTAGGTGGCGCCATATCTGTCTAGGTGGCTTTCACCTTAGACATTGTGTTTGGCGAATGCCCGTCTATGATGTTTTTATCTTCAATCTTTATTTACTTTCTTATTTCCCAAAAACAAAACACAAAAAAAAGCTTGTGTATTTCCATAGGGTCAGCTATCAACTGGACAAGTGATAGCAGTAAAGAGGCTCTCGGAGAATTCTAAACAAGGGGTCGGTGAATTTAAAAATGAGGTTATATTGATTTCCAAGCTTCAGCACCGAAATCTTGTTAGGCTTTTGGGATGTTACACTCAAGGAGAAGAGAGGATGTTGATCTATGAGTATTTTCCCAATGGCAGCTTGAGCTCATTTATTTTTGGTTTGATCTTTCGACCTTTCTTCTAACTTCTTCAATTAAATGTCAAAAACAGACTACACACTACTCAAAGTTGTGTATGATTATGTCAATTATTGAACCCAAAACTAATATTCTATACAAATGCCTCTCTTGATCTATGTGCTAGATACTACAAACAATAACTCTCTTGAATAGAGGAAACGCTTTGATATTATTGTTGGGATTGCTCAAGGGCTTCTCTACCTTCATCGAGATTCAAGACTGAGAATTATTATGACAACCCTCACCTCTGATTAGTGTTAAATTGTGACTGAGCATGATAAGTAATTGATTAGGATGAAATCCTAAATCGAATGTATGAGTGTGTTGCTTTAATCACATTTCTATCTGTTTGTCATTTAATGATCTGTTCACGTTTTGACTTCGAATTACAAATTGAAAGCCTTATCGGCGACCGATTCAGAAATTGTTTAGTGTTCTGTGCTAATTAGGATTTATGTGATTTTATGGTAGATTTAATTAAAATTTGATTTGGAATGATTAATTAGATTAAATAATGTTAAATTGCATTAGCTTGAGTTATTACACTTTTGCCACTAAGTGGCTTGATTCTAGACCATATTTTTCCCACTTCATACATACTTGATGCATCATCTTTTCATCCTCCTTTCAGACTAAAAATGTGTGAGAGAGAGAGAATTGAGGGAAGAATTGAATCCATCTAGGAATCTTGCTTGAAATTAGAGGAATTGAAGAGAACTTCCAAAATTGAGCTAACATACTTGGAATTCAAGACCTAAGGTAGGGAATTCTCTTTCTTAGTTGTGAATTTGAGTTGTTTCTTGCATGGTTCATGATAAATTAGTGATTTGAGCCTAGGATTAGCTCAAAGAGTTATTTTGAGAGTGATTTCATGCATGCATGTCCATATCATTGAGTTTTGAGACCAATTACATGAGAATTTCCACATGCATGTTCATATTTTAGTTATGGTCCATGAATTCACCATGATTTTGAGCCCAAACTTGCATTTGATCATGTTTTAGAGCATTGAAATTCATGTGAACTCTTGCATGTTATGTTCTTGCATTGTTCTTCAAGTTTCTTTGAAATTGGTGTTCAATTGGCTTACTTTTGGGCTTTGATTTTGTAAAATGATCTTCAAAACATGTTGTAGTATGAGTTTCCAAGTGTTTTCCAGAAAATTGGTCCAAAAGGTTGAGTTTTGATAAGTTTAATTCTTGGTTTGAGCTTTGGAGGCAAATCTGGAAAACCTAGATTTTGGCTTCCACGCTCGAGCGAAGGATTCCACGCTCGAGCGACCACCTTTGTGTTCAAAGCTCCGCTTGAGCAAAGGAACGTTGGCTCGAGCGTAGATTGCAAGCTCTTAGGTTTTGTGCGTGTGCAGACGCACGCTTGAGCGAAGAGTCCTACGCTCGAGCGATGAATGTGTCTCACGCTCGAGCGAGTATCAAGCGGAGATTTTCAATAACCAGTACTTTTTGCATTTTTACAGACCGCTCGAGCGAGGGAGTCTACGCTCGAGCGACCCCTCTATTTTGGTAAGCTCGCTCGAGTGAAGAAAGTCACGCTCCAGCGAGACCCCTGTTTTCTGAAAAAATTTGAAAAGTGTTCTAAAGTGCATCTTTGCATCCTCATTCCATCCTAGTCATTCCTAGGCCACGTTTAAGGCATCTTAATGAGGATATTGATGTAGAACCACACCAAGTCAAGTTAAGGGGCTAGGTTATTAATCCCAAGTGTGTAACTTAGTGTGTGTTCATTCTGCAACTGTGTAGGGTTGGCACCCGAGGACACTGACTAGCCTGTCTATAGCCCAGTACTCTGTGAGTAACAATGTTGTAAAGATATGTTCAATTATAATTATTTTCTGAACAATCGACTGTAATGTTTTCTGAAGTGATACTATTTATTGAATGAATGTTTGTCCTATGTTCTGAATTGTACCTGTGGCATCCATAGCAACTACTGTTACTGTACTGCTACTGTTACTGTTACTGCTACTATTACAGAGGTCTTTGCCAGTTCCTATCCTTGGAACTACTGTTACTGTATTGATGGCCATCAACTAACTGTTCGGTCTATTAAGACCTACTGTTTACTGTACTGTTCTGCTATGGAATGTACCACATATGACCTCTATGGTTTCTAAATGACTGTATGGCATGTATTATGAGCCACTGATTAAATAACTGATCTACAGATGCAATTGACTGTTTTAATTACTGAAGGGACATTCATTCTTAACCTCTTTACACAGTTGTTATTCACTGGGCTTTAGCTCGCTGTTTATATTTACATGTAGGTGTCCAGGCACCAGGCCGAAGTTAGGAGCGTCAAGCTAAGCCTATGTTTTGTCAAGCCAACCATCGTGCCTCACCTCGAGGTTCCAAGTCTGCCCAAGCCAAGGCTATTTTGGGGTGTCTCAGATTCACCATTTTGTCTCTGTTTTGTAATACTGTTTTAGACTCTTGACTGTACAGCTATAGTTAAGGGATTAGGTCCCTAACCTACATGTTATGTGTATATGATGTATGTATATATGTTTTGTTTATCAATGTGGCTTGTGCGTAAAGTCTTTTTGCATTCAGGTTTTCACAGCTCATTGGATATCTTTTTATTACTGTTTGGCTTCCGCCAGCCCCTTACTCTGTATTAGTGTCATTACTGTTAAGCAGACCTTTGGTAATCACGGATTACTGGCCGGTTACGATGCTAAACCCATAGAGGCGGGTTTGGGTCGTGACAATTATTCACAAGGATCTCAAAGCTAGCAATGTGCTACTAGACAAGGAGATGAATCCCAAAATTTCAGACTTTGGCATTGCTAGAGCTTTTGGAAGAGATCAAATATCCGAGAAAACAAGAAGGGTGATTGGAACTTAGTAAGTAACCAAAAGATTTCTTGCATATACATACCCAACTTCAAGTTTCACTGACTTTTTTCTTGATTTATTAATTTGATTATGGCGTGCAGTGGTTATATGTCCCCAGAATATATATTACGTGGGCTCTTTTCAATGAAATCAGATGTCTTTAGTTTCGGAGTACTTATTTTAGAAATAGTGAGTGGACAGAGGAACAGAAAGTTCTGACATCCTAACCATACTCACAACTTTCTTGGACATGTAAGTTTTTACTTGAGTTTGATCTCTTAATTTTTGGAATTTTCTTCCATATTGATCTCTAATATAAATGTGCACTCTTAGGCATGGAAACTATGGATTGAAGGGAATGCCATCAAGCTAGTTGATGAGAAGTTGGAAACTTCAACAATTCTGATGTCAGAAGTAATAAAATGTATACAAATTGGTCTGTTGTGTGTGCAACAACGCCCTAAAGACAGGCCAACAATGTCATATGTGGTGTCGATATTGGATAATGAGGGTGCAATGCTGCCCCGTCCTAAACAACCCGGATTCTATATAGAGGGGAGCACTGATGAGACAGAACTTGCATCGACTACAAGAGTAAAATGTTCCACAAATAAGACAACTCTAACAATTCTACTGGGTCGATAAGAAATTCCAATTGAAGCACTATTGCTCATGGTTATTATTATTATTTTTTTCAATAAGAGAGTTTTAATATCATATTTGATAACAGCCTTACTAATTATGAATGACAGATGATGTATAAGTTTCCTTGTTTGATAGCAAATGAGATTGAATGAATGACCAATTTTTATTGGCCAAAGACTCTCTAATGCTCAAGTCAGTAAACTGGTGTGATTTATGCAATTGAGGTGAGAGTTGTTGCATACTTCCTTTGGAGTTAGATGGGATGGATTTTGGATTGTGATCCCTTATTTCTTGTTAGGATGTTATTGTCAATTAATTTTATCTAGTTTTGAGGGTATCTCTATAAATAACTTGTCATAATGTGTAATATTTTCTTAGAAAAATCTTAAATCAAGTCTTCAATGTGTATAATACATTTCTATTGTGTTTATCAAACTTGAACTAAAAACATTCACACACAATTTTTTGAACTTTAAAATTTCTTTTTGCTATTGCTTGAGATAACAGGTTTCATCATAGGTCCAATCATTTGTTTTCTTTTCAAAGACACATTAAGGTAGTTAAAAGAATTTAATGATATTTTAGTACAGTTATTCTGTATCTCCATGACACAACCACTTGCTACTATACAGCTTGGTAGAAGAGGTAGACTTCATGATTTTTTGTTGGGGCGATAAGCGACGGTAAAAGGCGTAATGATTTGTGATTAGTTTTATAATGTGTTATATAGTGTCCTAGATATACTAAACAATTTTTAATATTTTATAGACCTCCACTCACAATTACAAAAAATACAAGGATTTATATATAAAAAAAATTATTTCAAATTTTGCTAAAAACTTAATTATAGTACACTAACAATCATATGTTAATCAATATTAGATAAATAGAAAATAATAATAGTAATGTCATCAAATTTTAAATAAAAATATAAATTTATCCTTACCAAAACATTTCTTAAAATTTATTTAAAATACGAATTACCTTATGTAATTTTGGAAATTATATTCCACCATTTCAAGTTTATAATCGCATAACAAATTCATTTTATTAATAAAGTATCAAATCGATTAACATTTTTTGATGATATCATAAACATATTTCAATTAACAATTCATATAATTTTATTATTGTATAGAAGTGTATTTAAAAATTTTATTTTTTATCTTAATTGTATTAAATAAACAATTCAAACAATGGAGTATTTGTAATTTTTTAAATCACAAAAAACAATTTATATTTTAAATAAACGTAGGAGGTGAATTTATAATTTACTGTCACACCTCAAAATTTGGATGATTAAATATGAAATTAGGACTAAACTCTAATCAATATTCTATTATCAAAATCCTAAGGGTGAAATAAAATCTAAATGTTCTCGTCTCCATAAGGTTTCAGTAAATTCTCATACTCAAAAGATTATAAGGGATTAAAAAAACTAACAAAACGCCAACCAAATTAGTATAAATAACTTTATTATATATATATATATATATAAATAATTTGATTAATTATATAAAATTAAATAACACATTAATTTAATTAAATACCACATTAAATTCTTATGTATCCACGCAATTAATAAAGTCAAAAATAAAATAAAGCAATGATAATAAATAATGACTTAAGAAAAATTAGGGTCGCTATATTTACCCATTTTAATACTTTTAAATGATAATAAAAAAGATTTATTACACACCTCGAAACTATTGCCAAATGTCTACTTAATTCATGAACTATCGATTGAGTTTATTAAATTCTTAAAGTATATAAATCAAAATTGATTTAGTTCCTAAACTATCAATTGAATCTATTAAGTCTTTAAAATATTTAATTCAAACATATTTAATTATTGAAAGTATCACAAAAATAAAATATAAGCCCATAAGTATTATAAATTAATAAAAGATCATATCTAATTATAATTTTATTTCAAAAAAATCATAAATTTTTATTTTGTTTTTGAAAAATAGGCGTCAATTCTTATGGTGAATTTCCTTTATAAGGATAACGATAATTATCTATAGTAATTTTTTTACTTATCTTCTACAATAGTTACATGCTTGCCTTTTTCTAGTATTATATGTCACATCACATCTCTTTCATAGTTTCTAATTGATTATTTTTAATTTTCTCGCTAAGTTCTTTTTATAATTAATTAATGCATTATTTTATTTTATTATTATTTTTAGTGGAGTATTATTATTTAAATTATCTAATTCTACTTATTCAGTTTATCTAATACTCTTATAATTTTATTTGCAAGACTTAGAAACCAGATTCTAATAATAATTTAAACACACAATGAAATTAAACATTTTTTAATAACAAGATAAAATTTTAAGTTTTTTTGTAATAATATCTTATATTTTATTTTTATAATTTTTTTAGGAAATCTAAATATGCTTGAATTAAATAATTTAAGAATTTAATACATTTAGTCGATAGTTTGAGAATTAAATAAATTTTGATTTATATATTTTTAGAACTAAGCAGATTTAGAGATTAAGTAGACAATTTAACCATAATTTAAGTATAGAAATTGTAATAAATCCTAAAACACTAAAAATTAACTGACAAAACTGCAACTTCCTGAACCAGTTAAGACCCAAACCCACCAAAACCCATAAATTTACCCTTCAAACCTAACAGTCACCCCTATCAATTGCTAACTCTTACAGACATTTTTTCAAACAACTCATATGCATCTGCATTGTGGTATAACCCCTATAATGGTAACTGATCTAAACAACTCTCATATATCTCCATTACACACTGTCACTCTCAACCATTTCATCAAACACAGTTTCTTCATCTCTCAAATCAACCCATACAACAACAAAGAAAAAAAGGTAAAAGCAAGGGAGAGAGAAAGGGTTGATGGTGCGATGGTGGTGGCTCTGCGCCACTGTTGGATCTACCGGCCAGTCTTGGAAGAGGTCGTCGGAGTTGGGGGCCTGATCGGAGCTGGGTGGTTGGCCGGAGAAAGGGAAGGAGTTCTGCAAACCAGTGGTCGGAGACTGCCGGAGTTTGGGGTAAGAGTTTGGTTACTTTGGTAATGTGATTAATGTGTAGAATGGTATTAAAAAAAATAAAAATTGATAATTGGGTGTCTAATCTAATTTTGTTAGGTGCATTTAAAGCGCCCATAACGGTGTAATTCTATGGGAAGTACATGGAGAGAGAGGAAAAAATTATCAACACAAATGAAAGACTGTCACTTGCACCTTTTATGTGTTGGTATGTATTTCTCCTAATTCTATTGGCACACCATAAATATTTTCAATTTATATTATTTTATGGTTCGAATATTAATTATTCGAACAAAAATCTTCATATTGGGATAATTAATTTTTGTTGAGAAATTGATAACATTTAATTTTTGTTCTGAAACTTATATAAAAAAACTCACAAATGATAAGAACCGAAACAAAGGCTGGTGTGCAAATAAAAATTCTCAATTGTATCTTGGATAATTGTCAAGTGACGTTATTGTAATTTGCACATACAATTTTACTTTCTTTCTTTTGAGATTGTTTTCTTTGACTTGGTTTGTGTCGTTGGAGTTAGTTAATATCAGATTTTAAGGAAGGAAATGAGGGATGAAAAATGATCACCGCCAACTGTCATGGTTGATAAGGTAAGTGTGACGCCCCGATTCTACACTATAGGTTGTAGTCAAGGGAAGTCACTAGTGAGTCCTATGGTCAATAACCAAGTAAGATCCCAGATCGCTGGAGGAGTCAAAATAGCCTCCCTTCTAAGTCCAGCTTTCTTAGGCAGAGCACTACCTTTTTGACAGATCTTACAAGGCATTGACACAAGGTCTCATAAGCAATGATAAGGTACATACATAGGATATAAATACATACCAGCCACAATTATACTTGCTTCAATAGATGGTTCCATTACATTACATCCCAAAAAGAAAGTTTTAAACTTCATATGAGTCTTACAAAATAACAAAAAGTAAATTTCTAGTATTCCTAAGATAGCCAAAAGTCTTCAAAGGTTTCCGGCTCGTCGTCTTCCGCTATGAGTTCCGCTTCGTCACCTGGCATGATACGCCGTGAGCTTTGAATGCCCAGTAAACACACACACACACCCTACCCCTTTTTCCCAGTCCAATACACAGTCACAACTATAACATCAAGTAATAAAGCATGATACTCAATTAAATAAATAAAGGGTTAGGTTAGGTGTTAGCAACTAGAAATCCCCCAAAGAGATTTCGTCCTCCCAACCACAAGAATCGGACGCGGATTATTCGGTATGCCCCCTCTTTTGCTGCTTTGTTGCAGAACTAACCTCGGATGCCTACCAACGGTTATATACCGCGTAGCGCCAACCGCAGGGCCTCAAAAGAGACGGTAAAATAGGGCCTTGCCCAAATCCCTCCTCACACCAAATACCTAGGGTCCGAATACAACCGCTCCGTTCAAGGGTTTCGAAAACCACTTGCGCAAGACTTTAACTTTCGAATAGGGAACGCATCCCAACAAACCATATATCACATTTTCTCATCTTTTCATTGCTCAAGTGTTCGAAAACCCAATACCCACCCAATTAGGTTTCCCGTTGAATTAAGTGTTTTAAGTCAAGGTTAGTCCAACTAAACAATAAAATAAAATTCACATAAGCATGCCTCCTCAAGAAGATAAATAACATAACATACCCATACAACATTATGCCAAGATATGATAATAGGCCATTAAACATTTTCATGAATACAAGGGTATACAACATCCAAACATAACAAATTTCCAGATTTAACATCACATGAAGGTTAATATGGAAGAACTACTTAGGTTCATCCACCAGACTCGATTTTCCTATGGTTCGTAGAGGATTTGATCTAGTTCCTAGAACATTTTTCGGAAATGGGATTGCTTTTCCCGATTTTAAGTTATTTAGAAAATAGTCCAGCACTGTTCCAGAATCTGTCCAGAATCTGCCCAGATCTGTCGACTGTTACGAAAACTTGATTTTCTTGCAAACCGTTCAATGTTTTTCGATGAAACCAATTTTAGTTGAAAGCTAACTCCTTAAGGAAGGTTTTGACATAAAATAGAGGTTCAGAATATTTTTGTACATTTGTTTGGAATTTTTTAAAGTTGACTGCAAAAACAAGTTTTAAGGTAGAATGTCCGAAACAAGAAAATTTATAAAAAGGGGGTTCCACCATGGGAAAGTTTCATTTCTTTTGTGAAGAAAATATGCTAACTATCACATGTTTAACTCAGAAAATTTGTTTGAAAGAGTAACCTTGAAAAGTTGAGAGATGTGTACAAAAGAAGATGGTTTTGTGCCAAAATGGGTAAAATACATGAGAGATGGAAACAATACTCAAATCTTAGTATTTTTAACATAAGAACATGATAATAACAGATCTGAAACATCACTTAAAATCTTTAAAATGAACATGCATTAGAAAAGAAAATGAAGAGAAGGTTGTGTTGGTGGCTTACCTACTAAGTTTGTATAAGAAGGCTCTCTTCTTCCTCCCTCTCCTTCTCTAGGCTTCTCTTTCTTTCTCTCCTCCCTCTCTCTAACTAAATTTGTGTGTGGATGAGTGTGTTATGTGTGTTTGCAAGCTAGGGGGGTGTGTTGATATTTATAGGCAAACTTTTGAGGCAAAAAGTCCTAAAGGCCCCTTAGTTGGAAATGGATGGGAAGGTTAGGATTTGTTTGAAATTTTAAAGGAATTTGGGATGATTTGGGAGGCTTACTCAAGATTAGGTTAATACTAGTTAGAATGGAACTAGTTTTGAGATTTGCATCCTAGGTCTAGGCACTAGGTTGTGTTTTTTTTTCTAGAATCTCATGATGATATATCTTGAAAATTTGGCCCCTCTCTTCTTCCTAGGGTGGCTAGTCTTGGGGAGTGTGATGGAGTTATTATTTTATTAGTTTTGGTCCTAGGGCACACTCTTCAAGGTGTATATATACCTATATATATATATATATATTGCAAGATTGATGGTATACCAAGGTTCAAGGTACAAGTACTAGTTTTTTTGGTTTATTTTGAATTTAATAAAGAAGTAAGAGCTTGGTGTTAAATACATGTAATTTATGTAGAATTAAATTAGGTTAGGGAACCTAATCTGGCTAGGGTAATTCCTGTTCCGATAAAAATTAAAAATGCTAACTGACAAGATTCGAAATAATTTAAGAAACTCAGGAGCTTTAAGGAAATAATTCAAATACATTTTTCTGGGGCTTCACATTAAATGTAATGAAATGAGGAGGATTAGAACCTTAATCATTTATTTAATTATGATCTAGTTAGGTCTAGGACTAATGTAAATATCTTCTAGTTAGAAGTACACACATATATAGCAAATCTTTATAGGTACCAAAGTTATTATTGCTCCAAGATTTCAAGAGATTTTAAAGTACAATGATTATAGTCTAGGGGGGGTATGATGGCTAGCCATGTGATGGTGAATTGATGGACATGTTATATATATATATATATATATATATTTTGTACAAATCTTGGAAATTGTAAAATATATTAAAAAAAAGATTTTTGGGTAAAAGTGTATATATATAAATATATAATAGTACTTGTTTGGGGTCAATTTGTGATTTAATAAAAATGTGCGGGCTTGGGTTCAATTAAAGTATCTATTTCAAGTGTAAAATAATTCAGTTTGTATTATCTTACTTTGAATTTAAAGGTAAATAACCGAACGATGACTGTAAAATTTGAAAGTTAAGGTTTAGAGCGATTAATCTAAAATTTGAGAGTTAAGTAATTAATATTAGAGTGTTAGAAGTGATTTCTAAGCTTCCAGGATCGATTAGGGTTTGTATGGATTCGCCCGTGATGCGTTTTCAGTCCTAGGGCTTAATTTGCGATTAATTGACGAACTAAGGGCTTTATTATAATAATTCAAAATTTAGGGATCTAATAAGGTTTACAAAAAAAAGTCAGGGGCCTCACAACCTATCCCCCTTAAATAAATTTTGTCCTCAAAATTGTTGTGGGAAATTACGTCCTAGTGCTGGCAACGTGTTTTTAAATCATTCAGATCATTTTCTCTTTTTATGTTATTCTTCGTTCTGTTTAGAGTCGCCATTGGTCTTTCTAATAATAGTGTCTTGAATCGAATTCCTCCCTGATTAATGACTAAGGAGATAAGTTAATTTCCGAGCTTCTTGAATTGTTGACTACAAGGGTAATGACGCTGCTACTTCCGCGTGAGGGCTTGTTTTGCCGATTTCCTGATGTGGCGATCTACACTTCCCATTGTGTTGGTTGATTTGTTGCATCATTAGTCTATCCCCCTTAAATAATAAAAGCATTCTGTTGGATGGGTAAGAAATGTGCTGACTTGGTGAGGCGGTCCACTATTACCCATATAGCATCGCTCCCTCTAGGTGACTTAGGCAACCCTGTCACAAAATCCATCGTCATGTATTCCCACTTCCATTCGGCTATTGGTAGAGGTTGCAACATTCCTCCTGGTTTCTGATGTTCCGCCTTTATTTGTTGGCATGTCAGACATCATGCTACAAATTTAGCCACTTCCATCTTCATTCATTCCACCAATATTGCCTCTTCAAATCTTGGTGCATTTTAGTCCCTCCTGGATGTACCGCAAATGCAGAATGATGGCATTCCTCCAGTACCTTTTCTCTAAGTAACTCGTCGCTTGGTATGAACAATCTGCCTTGGTATCTTAAACTCCCATCAGGGTGAATTACCCAACCGGGCATGGGTTCTCCTGACTCCAGACGTCCCTTGATGTAGGCTACCTCTTGATCATGCTTCTGGGCCTCCACGACCTCATTTATCAACTTAGGCATCACCTTCTACGTATCAAGACATGCTTTTGTAATTTGGGATTCCACTTGGATCCTAAACTCATTGAGTGTCTTAACCATATCCCATTCCTTGACGGAGATCTTAGCCAACTTCCCTCTGCTCTTACGACTTAGAGCATCTGCTACTACATTGGCCTTACCGGGGCGATATGAGAGAGTGAACTGGAAATCCTCAAGATACTCCATTCATCGTCTCTGTCTCAAGTTAAGGTCCTTCTATGTGAATAGATACTTCAGACTCTTGTGATCGGTGAAAATCTCAAATTGTTCCCCATACAGGTAATGTCGCCATTGCTTTAGGGCAAAAACTACGGTTGCTAACTCCAAGTCATGTGTGGGGTAGTTGCGTTCATGTGGTTTCAACTTGCCTAGATCCATACGCAATTACTTTTCCATGTTGTATGAGCACACAACTTAATCCTTCTTTAGACACATCGCAATACACAGTGTACCCCACTTCTCGTTCTGGGATGGTCAAAATTGGCGTACTAGTTAACCTCTTCTTCAGCTCCTGGAAGGATTTTTCGCAAGCTTCGTCCCACTCATACTTTACTCCCTTCTGCGTCAGACAAGTCATTGGTTTAGCTAGTTTGGAGAAATCTTGGATGAATCTTCGGTAATAACCGGCCAATCCTAAAAAGCTGCGGATTTCTGACACGGTTTTTAGTTGTCTCCAATCTAATACTGCCTCCACCTTGGTTGGATCTACCGCAATCCCATTCCTTGATACCACGCGTCCTAAGAATTTTACTTCATTTAACCAGGATTCACATTTACTCGCCTTGGCATATAGTCGATTATCCCTAAGAACTTGGAGGATAGTCCTTAAATGTTGCTCATGCTCTTCTTCAGACCTTGAATATACCAAGATGTCATCAATAAATACTACTACAAACTGGTCAAGGTATGGTCTAAAGATCTTATTCATCAAACACATGAATACTGCCAGTGCATTAGTTAGTCCGAAGGGCATTACTACAAACTCATAGTGGTCACATCTAGTACGAAAGGCAGTTTTTGGTATATCCTCCTCCTTGACTCGTAGTTGATGGTAACCTGACCTGAGATCGATCTTTGAATAGCACCTTGAGCCTCTAAGTTGGTCAAAAAGGTCATCAATCCTCGGGAGTGGGTATCAGTTCTTAATCGTGACTCGATTAAGTTGACGATAATCGATGCATAGCCTCAACGATCCATCCTTCTTTTTAGCAAACAACACGGGTGCTCCCCATGGCGAAGTACTTGGCCTAACGAATCCTTTCTCGAACAATTCTTGTAGTTCTGTCTTCAATTCTCGTAGTTCTGCTGGTGCCATACGATACGGAGCCATGGATATTGGGGTAGTTCCAAGTTGTAGCTTAATGCTAGAGTCTACTTCTTGGGTTGGCGGAAATCCTGGTAATTCCGTAGGAAATTCATTTGCATAATCGCATACTATGCGCGGAAGTTCTATTTCTCCTTGGCCTTCCTCATTTAGAATTAGGCTTGCTATCCTACCCGCAAGTTGGTCGCGCCACTGCGTCCGATGCTTTGTTGAAACCATGGGGTCTTGTCTATCCCCCTTAAACTGGAAATGTGTTCCATCTTGTGTATGAGCTACCACTTTCTTCTGACGACAGTCGATCACTACTCGGTGGGCGGACAACCAGTCCATGCCCAAAATAATATCGAAGTCCGACATTTCCATAACACGAAGGTCGCAAGCTAAGCGTAGGTTCGACATCCTTATCTTACAGTCCTTACAGATCGATCCTACCCGAACGCATCCTCCCATAGGTGACATTACACTTAAGGCAATTGCTAAGGGTTCACATACAAGTTCTAATGACTTAGCACAAGCAGAGGATATGAAAGAATGTGATGCACCAGTATCAAATAAAACATGCATCCAAGAATTGTGTAGTACTAAATTACAGACGGGTCCGCTTCTTCCTCTTGCAACGCGAAGATTCTGCCGGTTGCTCCTTTCTGGTCCCTTATGAAGTTGGGTCTCCTTTCCACAAGCTCCAAGTCCTCTTGGATTCTACCTCCCCTCATTCCGAGGTCAATGTTGTGCCGATTATTTCCACAAAGATGGCAAGACTCCCCTAGAATTTGATTCTCAATAAGGTTCGCGATTTTTGGTCATGGTTACTAGTCCATCCTTAAGGTTCAAATTTCCTGGTACCGCATTCTTATCGTTGCTTACGAGCTCATGGTATTACTTGTCTCGAAGTATGGTCCACCATTTGTTTTTCTATGAATGGGGTGAGGTGTAAGTCAAATTCTAACTACAGAGGCAATTCCTTATAGGCAAGCAACTAATCTTAAGTTAGAGTTTGATTATCCTAAGGTGTTCACACAGCACAACTTCATGTACTTAATAAGATCCTTAAAATTGGATTGAAGTGGAGATGAAGAATACGAAGCAGTTATGGTGATAACATCAGGATTGTCTGAGATATGGATGAATGGTATGATGTTATGGTTTCAAACTTTAATGTAATCAAGGTTATAGATGTAGTAACTAAACTAGATATTTAACTTGAAACTGCGTTGGCCATCCGCGTTTCAAACTGAATATCCAAGATTCATCACCGAGTAAAGAAAATGAAATTATTTACAAGAAGCTTTGAGCTAAACAAAATATTCAACGGTCAAGGAGGTCAAATTTACAAATAGTGGTATATAAAACAAGACTAGATGGACAAGACTAAATTTTGGGAAAGGGTGACATTGAATAAAGGCTACGAATACAAGATGAGGGTACGACAATCGAAAGAAGATGCGTAGAACTAATAGTACTGCCCCTACTGCGCGATGAGGCCGCACTCAAAGTTAAAACTATTTCACGATCCTGAAGTAGGTCCTCATGAGTTGATCTTGGCGTGCCCGAAATTCGAAGAAATTTCCTAAGATAGGTCAAGAAATATTCTATTTTCGATGTCCTTGATAGAATAGGTAGTGTAACAATATAACATAGTCTGGACAAGGTAGTTTCTAACCGCAGGTCGAAACGCGTGGGTAAGGGTTGAACCTAGGCTCTGATACCAAGTTGTGACGCCCCGATTCTACACTATAGGTTGTAGTCAAGGGAAGTCACTAGTGAGTCCTATGGTCAATAACCAAGTAAGATCCCAGATTGCTGGAGGAGTCAAAATAGCCTCCCTTCTAAGTCCAGCTTTCTTAGGCAGCGCACTACCTTTTTGACAGATCTTACAAGGCATTGACACAAGGTCTCATAAGCAATGATAAGGTACATACATAGGATATAAATACATACCAGCCACAATTATACTTGCTTCAATAGATGGTTCCATTACATTACATCCCAAAAAGAAAGTTTTAAACTTCATATGAGTCTTACAAAATAACAAAAAGTAAATTTCTAGTATTCCTAAGATAGCCAAAAGTCTTCAAAGGTTTCCGGCTCGTCGTCTTCCGCTATGAGTTCCGCTTCGTCACCTGGCATGATACGCCGTGAGCTTTGAATGCCCAGTAAACACACACACACACCCTACCACTTTTTCCCAGTCCAATACACAGTCACAACTATAACATCAAGTAATAAAGCATGATACTCAATTAAATAAATAAAGGGTTAGGTTAGGTGTTAGCAACTAGAAATCCCCCAAAGAGATTTCGTCCTCCCAACCACAAGAATCGGACGCGGATTATTCGGTATGCCCCCTCTTTTGCTGCTTTGTAGCAGAACTAACCTCGGATGCCTACCAACGGTTATATACCGCGTAGCGCCAACCGCAGGGCCTCAAAAGAGACGGTAAAATAGGGCCTTGCCCAAATCCCTCCTCACACCAAATACCTAGGGTCCGAATACAACCGCTCCGTTCAAGGGTTTCGAAATCCACTTGCGCAAGACTTTAACTTTCGAATAGGGAACGCATCCCAACAAACCATATATCACATTTTCTCATCTTTTCATTGCTCAAGTGTTCGAAAACCCAATACCCACCCAATTAGGTTTCCCGTTGAATTAAGTGTTTTAAGTCAAGGTTAGTCCAATTAAACAATAAAATAAAATTCACATAAGCATGCCTCCTCAAGAAGATAAATAACATAACATACCCATACAACATTATGCCAAGATATGATAATAGGCCATTAAACATTTTCATGAATACAAGGGTATACAACATCCAAACATAACAAATTTCCAGATTTAACATCACATGAAGGTTAATATGGAAGAACGACTTAGGTTCATCCACCAGACTCGGTTTTCCTATGGTTCGTAGAGGATTTGATCTAGTTCCTAGAACATTTTTCGGAAATGGGATTGCTTTTCCCGATTTTAAGTTATTTAGAAAATAGTCCAGCACTGTTCCAGAATCTGCCCAGATCTGTCGACTGTTATGAAAACTTGATTTTCTTGCAAACCGTTCAATGTTTTTCGATGAAACCAATTTTAGTTGAAAGCTAACTCCTTAAGGAAGGTTTTGACATAAAATAGAGGTTCAGAATATTTTTGTACATTTTTCTGGAAGTTTTGAAAGTTGACTGCAAAAACAAGTTTTAAGGTAGAATGTCCGAAACAAGAAAATTTATAAAAAGGGGGTTCCACCATGGGAAAGTTTCATTTCTTTTGTGAATAAAATATGCTAACTATCACATGTTTAACTCAGAAAATTTGTTTGAAAGAGTAACCTTGAAAAGTTGAGAGATGTGTACAAAAGAAGATGGTTTTGTGCCAAAATGGGTAAAATACATGAGAGATGGAAACAATACTCAAATCTTAGTATTTTTAACATAAGAACATGATAATAACAGATCTGAAACATCACTTAAAATCTTTAAAATGAACATGCATTAGAAAAGAAAATGAAGAGAAGGTTGTGTTGGTGGCTTACCTACTAAGTTTGTATAAGAAGGCTCTCTTCTTCCTCCCTCTCCTTCTCTAGGCTTCTCTTTCTTTCTCTCCTCCCTCTCTCTAACTAAATTTGTGTGTGGATGAGTGTGTTATGTGTGTTTGCAAGCTAGGGGGGTGTGTTGATATTTATAGGCAAACTTTTGAGGCAAAAAGTCCTAAAGGCCCCTTAGTTGGAAATGGATGGGAAGGTTAGGATTTGTTTGAAATTTTAAAGGAATTTGGGATGATTTGGGAGGCTTACTCAAGATTAGGTTAATACTAGTTAGAATGGAACTAGTTTTGAGATTTGCATCCTAGGTCTAGGCACTAGGTTGTGTTTTTTTTTCTAGAATCTCATGATGATATATCTTGAAAATTTGGCCCCTCTCTTCATCCTAGGGTGGCTAGTCTTGGGGAGTGTGATGGAGTTATTATTTTATTAGTTTTGGTCCTAGGGCACACTCTTCAAGGTGTATATATACCTATATATATATATATATATTGCAAGATTGATGGTATACCAAGGTTCAAGGTACAAGTACTAGTTTTTTTGGTTTATTTTGAATTTAATAAAGAAGTAAGAGCTTGGTGTTAAATACATGTAATTTATGTAGAATTAAATTAGGTTAGGGAACCTAATCTGGCTAGGGTAATTCCTGTTTCGATAAAAATTAAAAATGCTAACTGACAAGATTCGAAATAATTTAAGAAACTCAGGAGCTTTAAGGAAATAATTCAAATACATTTTTCTGGGGCTTCACATTAAATGTAATGAAATGAGGAGGATTAGAACCTTAATCATTTATTTAATTATGATCTAGTTAGGTCTAGGACTAATGTAAATATCTTCTAGTTAGAAGTACACACATATATAGCAAATCTTTATAGGTACCAAAGTTATTATTGCTCCAAGATTTCAAGAGATTTTAAAGTACAATGATTATAGTCTAGGGGGGGTATGATGGCTAGCCATGTGATGGTGAATTGATGGACATGTTATATATATATATATATATATATATATTTTGTACAAATCTTGGAAATTGTAAAATATATTAAAAAAAAGATTTTTGGGTAAAAGTGTATATATATAAATATATAATAGTACTTGTTTGGGGTCAATTTGTGATTTAATAAAAATGTGCGGGCTTGGGTTCAATTAAAGTATCTATTTCAAGTGTAAAATAATTCAGTTTGTATTATCTTACTTTGAATTTAAAGGTAAATAACCGAACGATGACTGTAAAATTTGAAAGTTAAGGTTTAGAGCGATTAATCTAAAATTTGAGAGTTAAGTAATTAATATTAGAGTGTTAGAAGTGATTTCTAAGCTTCCAGGATCGATTAGGGTTTGTATGGATTCGCCCGTGATGCGTTTTCAGTCCTAGGGCTTAATTTGCGATTAATCGACGAACTAAGGGCTTTATTATAATAATTCAAAATTTAGGGATCTAATAAGGTTTACAAAAAAAAGTCAGGGGCCTCACAGTAAGTCCAATTTCTTTATTCCTCAGAATTATTTGGACTATTTATAATCTTTTGCTAGCTTCTTGGTCAAATGAGCTGACAAGTTTCAATACAAACTAAATTAAATTCATTTCCACACATATGTTTTCACTTGTATTGTTAGAGTTTGGAAATATTTCTAACATTCCACCAATAATATGTATTCAATTATGGGGTACATACATTTCATTGTCGGATTATTTTTTATTAGATTAGATATGATAAAATTATTGATAGGATTGTGAGAGATATGTTATTTGAGAGATTTATATAAATTCCATTTCAAGAACTTATAGCCCAATAAGTTCACAAAGTATTAGTGTTCCACTTAATTCCATATATTTAGACTTCTATCTCAAGAGGTCCTTTTTTATTAAGAAATTAATAGATGGATAAATAATTGGATGTAGGGAGGGAGGTATTATATTTGGTTAGAATGAGATAAAACAAAGTTTAATATCCCCAATGCCACAATACCTATGGTATTACAAAAGTAAGACAAACGTGGGTTAAAAATAGGTGTGAGATCTGCATATTTCACCACTTCCAATCGTCCTCCTTATCTGGCAATCAAACACGTGATTACAATAGGTGTGAGAGCAACATGTTCTCCACCTCCCATTTCCCATTTTCTCCTACAAAGAAACAAGCACATATTGTTTACTCCATAACCTGGTATTATTTGTCATTTTGTGGAATAATTCCACTTGTTTTAATCAATGTTAGAGCTGGCCTCACTTTTTAGGGCCCAAGGTGAACTCAGGAAATGGGGCCAGCTCCTATACGTAATTTAAAAATATATGTTGATAAAATATTAGTAATTTTCAATTAAATTTTATTTTTTTGTTTGTACCTACACAAAATTTGTTGTATATATAAATAATAAAATTACTATTTTTTCACTCATGAAAATCACTTAAAATATTAAGTGAGAAATCTAATTTTAAAAGTATTAGTAAGTAAATTGTTTATAATTTGTTTTTCACAATAATTACAATATTATATTTCTTGAGCAATTTCATATGATTTTTATAGTTGACATAAATCATAGTTATTGAGATTGATATAAATCATAATTATTGAGAGAAATTTTGAATATTATTAATTTATTCATACTTTTTCCTGATGTAATAGATTGAATTGTAAAATTTAATCAATTTTAACTTTAAAAAAAAAATATTTCTCCAAAAACAATTGCAGCTGGTATAGTCAAACAATATACTATAAATAATTCATACATTTAGCAAACAACCATCCATCCATTTCTTTTAAATAATTCACCATTTTATTTGATTTTCTATTTCTCTTAAATTCTCTAAACATTCATTTTTAAACTATTAATACTATAATGTAGGTTCAGTTCACTAAAATGAAATTGAATTGAATGATATGACTATTCTTTAGTCTCTTTCTAGAATGATTATTCCCTTCACAATGGTGAATGATGATTTCATTTATAATATTTTTTTTATGATTTTTTAGTAAATCAAATGTGAGGATGGGCATTATGTTGGAATGATTATTCCATTCAACATTATTTCAATAAATCAAACATAACTTAAGACCGAAATATTTAAGCAAATTTAACTTAAGATTGAAATTATTTTGGGATCCTATTTTTTAGACAGAAATGGTTAATGTATGCTTATGAGCTGATGTGGATTAGAATCTTCTAAGAAACTCCAATATTTAATTACAAAGTCAAGTGTCTGTAACGCCCTGAAAATTGGGCATGATATATCTATTTATGCAACAAAACCCACCTGATAGACAAACACATATATATAGTTAACTATTCCATACATCCATTTCCATTAAATCCCCAAATGCCAAATACATGATATTCACATCTCAATGCCTCAGTTCTAATCCCAAGCATGCATTTTACAACAAGTATGAAATAGAAGCCAAACAGATAATAAGTGCCCTACAGGCTTACAAATTTATCCAATAACATTCTTGGTTACACAAAATGGAGTTTCAACTCAATACAAATACAGCCCTGGGCTTACATTCAACAATAACAATAAAACAAAAATGAAACCTCAGCTCCGAGTCCTCCCAAATCAATGCCTTGGCGGAGGTATAGTACCTGTACCTGAAATGATTTCCCTTATAGGGTGAGTCATAGCTGTAACAACCCTCATATTGTTTACCGATTAATGACTGATTAACTGCTAATTATTGTTAACTGAGACTGATTATGACTGATAATTGAACTGAATAAACTAGGGAACTGGCTGACTAAAATTGGAAACCGAATTGACTGAGTATATGTTAGTTAAATTGCATTCTATCTGTTTGATTGTATGATTATCTGTTCATGCTTATATGTTTAGACTGTAAGTTGAAGGCCTTATCGGCGGCCGAATCCAAAATTGATTGGTGTTTAATGATCAACATAATTTATGTAATTTTATGGTATATTCATTGAAAAAGTGAGTTGGTATGATTAAATTTGATTAAACTAAGCTAATTGGCCAAGTTTGACTTATTTACCAAACTAGCCTTGTAGTGGCCCACTACCTCAAACCTTTGAGCCTTATTACACTTGATGCATTTGATTAAAACAACATTTCATCAGCCTTTGTGTTGCCTCAACCGACCAAAGAAGAGAGTTAGAGAGAGAGAGTTGTCTTGTTGATTTAACTTGAGATCTTGAAGAATTGAAGGAGTTTTGTACAATTGAGCTTCCTTATCCTAAATACAAGACTTAGGTAAGAGAATTCAACCTTTATTGATATATTTAAGCTTGATTCTTGCATGGTTTATGTCGAAATTAAAAGTTGAGCCATGAATTAGTTCTAGCATGTTGAAATAGAGTATAATTCATGCATGCATGTTAGTATTGTTGAGTTGTGAGTTGATTTCATGGTAAGATGGTGCATGCATGTCCATAATTTTGTAATGGTCCATGTTTTCATTATGTTTTGGAAACAACTGGCTCCTTAGAGCATCAAATTGAAGCTTTGAATTGATTTGAATTCATGCATGTTTGCATGTTCTCCATGTTCATGAAAATGGTTTAAAATTGGGTTTGAATTAAATACCCTTGGGCCTTGATTTCTCAAAATTGAGCTTTGAACCATGTTGTCCTACATGTTTACTAGTGTTTTCTGGAAATTCAGCCCAAGAGGTCGAGTTTAGATGCATTTGAACTTGGTTTGAGCTTGGAGGTGCAATCTGGGTTTTCCAGATTTTGCACTTCCGCTCGAGCGGGTAAAGTGGCGCTCGAGCGTGGAATCCGAGCATCCAGCATTTCTCTGCACTGTTTTACAGTCCGCTCGAGCAGAGGATTGGGCGCTCGAGCGGAGTCTTGTGTCTCAAGCTTGAGCGGGCGCCGAGCGGAGATTTCACCCATCCAGTACTTTTACAGTACGCTCGAGCGGGAAAGTTGACGCTCGAGCGTGTACATTTGTTGCATGACCGCTCGAGCGGGGAAACCTGCGCTCGAGCGGGACCCTTTTTCACTGAAATTTTTGAAAATGTTTCTAAGTGCATCTTTGTATCCTCATTTCATCCTAGGCATTCTTAGGCCTAGTTTTAGACATCTTAATGAGGATATAGATGTAGAACACACCGAGGCAAATTTAGGGATTTAATTATTACCTTTCCCAACTGTGAAACTTAGAGTGTGTTCAATCTGTTACCTGTATAGGGTTAGCATTTCGAGGAGACGCTCTAGCCTACTGTAGCCCAGAACTCTGTGAGTAACAATTGTATAAAGATATGTTCAACTGAGAATGTTTTCTGACTGTTTAATGAAACTGTTTTCTGAAGTAATTATTGTTAATTGTTTGAATGTATGTCCTATATTCTGAAATGCATTGTGGCATCCTTAGCAACTGTTGTATACTGTTACTGCTACTATTACAGAGATCTCTGTCGGTTCCCTTGTGGAACCACCACTATTTACTGATTGATGGCCATCATTACTGTTCGGTCTTTAAGACCTACTGTTTATTGCTATGCTAATGGATGTACCACATATGACTAAATAATTGTTCTGACTGAAAGACTGAAGTATTGTTTAATGAACTGCTTTCATTACTGTGAGGACATTTCATTCTTAACCTCTTTACGCATTATGTTATTCACTGGGTTTTAACTCACTGTTTATATATATATATATGTAGGTGCTCAGCCACCAGATCGGAGTTAGGAGCGTGGGTTAGACTCCAGTTTTGTCAAGCCAGCCTTTGTGCCTCACTGCGAGGTTCCGAGTTGCCATGCTATGGCTTTGGGGTGTTTTGTTTTTCCCCCGTCTGTCTCCATACTGTTTGGATTACTGTATAGACTGTCAGCTACTAACTGTACTGTTATCAAGGGATTAGGTCCCTGTACTGTGTGACTGTAAATTTTGTATAGACTGTACTGTTTGTATGTATGAATGCATGAAAAATCTTTTTGGCATACAGACTGTCACAGCTCAATGGACATTATTTATTTACTGTATTGGCTTCCGCCGGGCCCTGAACTCTGTTTTACTGTACTACTGTTAAGCAGGCCTTCGGTAATCTCGGATTACTGGCCGGTTACGGTGCTAAACCCATAGGGCCGGGTTTGGGTCGTGACAGAGTGGTATCAGAGCGATACTTAACCACGAGTTATACCGCACACACGTGTCCAAATGAGCTATAGGGTGTCCTAGAAAAGCAATTAGGGCATCTCATGAGCATGATAAGTGTGTGGTTATGTTATGACTGAATATATGCTAACGTGTTAAACTGTTAACAAATGACTGCTTATGTTTAAAACTGTTATAACTGTTAATAGTGAAATGGACAATGCAAATGAACCTGAATCCTCATCTACCGAGGCAAGAATGGAAAGAATGGAAAGAATGATGGAACTGATAACTGCTAGACTTGAACAACAACAGAACCAACAGCCCCCACCTCCTCCTCCTCCGGTACAGCCGGAACCTAATGCGAATGTAAATGATGGGGATATTATTGCTCTCACCCATAAATTCAGCAAGATGAAACCGCCATCCTTTTAGGGAGGACTGGAACCGCTAAAGGTTGAAGCTTGGGTGCTTGAAACAGAAAAACTATTTGAAGTGTTTCCGTGCTCAGAAGCGAATAAAGTACTGTTAGCTACCTTCACCCTACAAGAAGAAGCTAGAAGGTGGTGGATGTTGACCCGCGATACAAATACTGTTATGACTTGGGCTCAGTTCAAGGAGTCCTTCTTTGAAAAGTACTTCCCACAGTGTGTCAGGGATAGGAAAGTGACTGAATTCGAACAACTGAGACAGGGTACAATGTCTGTGGCTGAATATGAAGCAAGGTTCACTGAGCTTGCCAGATATGCACCACATATGGTGGACACTGACTACAAGAAGGCCAGAAAATTTGAGGGTGGCCTTAATGTTGCAATACTTGACCGAATAAGTGTTTTGAAACTACCGACTTTTGTTGGTGTTCTCGATCGGGCATTGATGGCCGAGTCGAACATTGCAGCAGTGAAACAATCTAAAACACCAACAACTGAATGGCATGGTAAAAGGCAGGGTTTCAAATTCAAGAAAGGCAGGCACAACCCGGCCAACAAGAAACAGAATACAGGGTCGACAACTAGCCCCAGCCAAGGGAGTGGGTTCATTCCACGCTGCTCTGTATGTGGCAACAAGCACAAAAGGGTTTGTCACAAAATATCCGGAGCTTGTTACAGATGTGGCAAAATGGGCCACATGGTTAGAGACTGTCCCTCCGCTCCGCAAGTTGGTAGCAAAGCTACGCCAAGCGCAGCAGCGTCAACTGTAGCGCCAAAGCCTAACCCCAAAGCTACCGGGAAAGAGCCCATGAGGCAGGGCCGAGTGTTCGTCCTAGTACCAGGAGACGTGCAAAATACTGAAACCGTTGTGTCAGGTATCCTCTCTATTTGTACACAAAATGCATATGTATTGATTGATTCGGGGTCGACACATTCTTATGCATCGCATGCTTTCTCATGGAAATTGAATAGACCCTTAGAACCCATGAACTATCTGCTAGCCGTATCATCACCCGTAGGAGGATCCATGACATGTGCTTATATGTACCCTGCATGTGAAATCATTGTTGGGGATATGCATCTGTTTATTGATTTACTACCATTGAACATTGATCATTTTGATGTAATATTGGGGATGGATTGGTTACAAAAATATCATGCCACTATTGATTGTGTGACCAAGCAAGTTGTTTTCCGTCCACCTGGTTTGCCTGAATTTGTGTTTAATGGGAGTGGAGTAGTACCTCCTCCGTATTTGATTTCGTCAGTGAAAGCTGTTAAATTAATTAGAAAGGGGTGTAAAGGATATTTGTGCTCTGTGCTGACTGTGTCTACTGATGATAGTGGTAAAACTGATGTGAATTGTATTCCTATAGTCAGGGAATTCCCAGATGTATTTCCAGATGATCTGCCAGGGGATTTGATTGACAGGAAAATTGAATTTACCGTTGATGTGATTCCAGGTACACAGCCGATATCGAAAACTCCTTACAGAATGGCCCCAACTGAACTGAAGGAGTTGAAAGTGCAATTGCAAGAACTGTTAGACAAGAAGTTTATCAGGCCCAGTACTTCACCGTGGGGTGCACCGGTTTTGTTTGTAAAGAAGAAAGATGGCTCGCTGAGACTATGCATTGACTACCGTGAATTGAACAAGGTAACTGTGAAAATAAAATACCCATTGCCACGTATTGATGATTTATTTGATCAGTTACAGGGTGCACAAGTGTTTTCCAAGATTGATCTCAGATCGGGGTATCATCAACTGAAGGTTAAACCGGAAGACATTGATAAAACTACTTTTAGAACGAGGTATGGCCATTATGAATTTTTAGTTATGCCATTCGGAGTCACGAATGCCCTTGCTGCTTTTATGGACCTCATGAACAGAATTTTTAAACCATACCTTGATGATTTCATTGTAGTATTTATTGATGACATATTGATTTACTCCAAAAGTATAGAACAACATGAACATCATCTGAGACTTGCCCTGCAGACCCTAAGAGAACAGAAACTGTATGCTAAACTGTCTAAATGTGAATTTTGGCCTGACCATGTTATGTTTTTGGGGCATGTTGTTAGCAAAAATGGAATTTCTATTGATCCGCAGAAAATTGAAGCTGTAGTGAACTGGCCTAGACCAACAAATGTGACCGAAGTCCGAAGCTTTTTGGGATTGGCTGGATATTACAGAAGGTTTGTCAAAGATTTCTCCAAAATTGCCCTACCATTGACTTAGTTAACTTAGAAGGGGACATCATTTGACTGGACTGACCAAAGGGAATCAGCATTCCAAGAGTTGAAAACTCGACTTGTGACTGCACCGGTTTTGACTTTACCTTCAGGTACGGATGGTTATACTGTATTTAGTGATGCTTCTCATAAGGGTTTGGGGTGTGTTTTGATGCAGAATGGGAGAGTTATTGCTTATGCTTCCCGACAGTTACGACCACATGAAAAGAACTACCCGACCTATGATCTGGAACTTGCTGCAGTAGTATTTGCACTGAAAATCTGGCGTCACTATCTGTATGGGGCAACATGTGAAGTGTATACCGACCACAAGAGTCTGAAATATTTCTTCACACAGAAAGAACTGAACATGAGACAGCGGAGATGGCTAGAACTGATCAAAGGCTACGATCTACAGATTCTGTACCATCTAGGAAAAGCCAATACTGTTGCCGATGCATTGAGCCGAAAGTCAATTGCCAACTTAGCTTGTTTGCTTACCGGACAGAAAGAGCTGCTTGGTGACCTTGAAAAATTTGAAATTGAAGTTGTTTTGAGAGAACAAGGTGGAACGCTAGCCGCTATCTCTGCTCAACCAGCCTTGATAGAAGAAATTAAAGAGAAACAACAACAAGATGACTTCTTGAAAAAGATCATCGAAGAAAGAGAGTCTAAGCCGAGATCGGGTTTCAAATTCGAGAACAATGTACTGAAATTTCAAGAAAGACTGTGTGTGCCGAATGACACTGAACTGAAAAGAAGAGTTCTGCAAGAGGGCCACAATTCAAAATTGTCTATCCACCCGGGGAATACGAAAATGTACCAAGATCTGAAACGGAATTTTTGGTGGCCGGGAATGAAGAAAGAAATTGCCGACTTTGTGTCCAAATGTCTTCATTGCCAACAAGTCAAAGCTGAACATCAACGACCTGCTGGATTATTGCAACCCCTACCCATACCAGAGTGGAAATGGGAGCATATCACGATGGATTTTATCGTTGGGTTACCTCGCTCCAGAAAAGGTATGGATTCAATTTGGGTTATTGTTGATAGACTAACCAAATCTGCCCACTTCTTACCTGTCAAGACAATCTATAATGCGGACAAATTGGCTGTTATCTATATTGATGAAATTGTGAGACTGCATGGAGTACCTGTGTCTATTGTTTCTGACAGGGATTCGAAGTTTACATCGAGGTTTTGGCAAAGTCTACAGACCGCATTGGGTACTGAATTGAGGCTGAGTAGTGCCTATCATCCTCAGACAGATGGACAGTCAGAGAGGACCATCCAAACTCTAGAGGATTTACTGAGAATGTGTGTCCTTGATTTTCAGGGAGATTGGGAAAGTCATCTGCCATTAGTTGAATTCGCCTACAACAACAGCTACCATTCGAGTATTGGTATGGCGCCTTTCGAGGCATTGTATGGCAGAAAATGTAGATCTCTGATTTGTTGGGTAGAAGTTGGAGATGGGCCTTTGCTTGGGCCCGAGATTGTGTATGAAACAACTGAAAAAGTGAAACTGATACAGCAAAGACTAAAAACTACACAGAGTAGACAAAAAAGCTATGCGGATGTCAGAAGACGGGACAGAGAGTATGAAGTGGGCGATCACGTTTTTGTGAAAGTGACACCAATGAAAGGCCAGACTCGTTTTGGAGTCAAAGGCAAATTAGCGCCAAGATACGTCGGACCGTATGAGATTATTGAGAAAATTAATCCGGTGGCGTATCAAGTTGCGCTCCCTCCTGAAATGGAACACATGCATAATGTTTTCCACATTTCGATGTTAAGAGATTATCTCCGGGATCCCTTCTATGTAATTGAGCCTACTCGGGTAGTGTTGAGTGATGACTACACGTACGAGGAACAGCCTATACAGATTGTAAACAGACGGATCAAGAAACTGAGAAACAAAGAGATCCCGCTAGTGAAAGTTGACTGGCAGAACCATGGTGGTGTGTATGCCACTTGGGAAAGGGAAGATGACATGGCTAAAAGATATCCTGAACTGTTCCCACTGAACCCTGTTTTCTTCCAGACTGAAGGCAACTCGAGTTTAGAGGGCTAAACTCTTTATAAGGAGGGAAGACTGTAACAACCCTCATATTGTTTACCGATTAATGACTGATTAACTGCTAATTACTGTTAACTGAGACTGATTATGACTGATAATTGAACTGAATAAACTACGGAACTGGCTGACTGAAATTGGAAACCGAATTGACTGAGTATATGTTAGTTAAATTGCATTCTATCTGTTTGACTGTATGATTATCTGTTCATGCTTATATGTTTAGACTGTAAGTTGAAGGCCTTATTGGCGGCCGAATCCAAAATTGATTGGTGTTTAATGATCAACATAATTTATGTAATTTTATGGTATATTCATTGAAAAAGTGATTTGGTATGATTAAATTAGATTAAACTAAGCTAATTGGCCAAGTTTGACTTATTTACCAAACTAGCCTTGTAGTGGCCCACTACCTCAAACCTTTGAGCCTTATTACACTTGATGCATTTGATTAAAACAACATTTCATCAGCCTTTGTGTTGCCTCAACCGACCAAAGAAGAGAGTTAGAGAGAGAGAGAGAGTTGTCTTGTTGATTTAACTTGAGATCTTGAAGAATTGAAGGAGTTTTGTACAATTGAGCTTCCTTATCCTAAATACAAGACTTAGGTAAGAGAATTCAACCTTTATTGATATATTTAAGCTTGATTCTTGCATGGTTTATGTCGAAATTGAAAGTTGAGCCATGAATTAGTTCTAGCATGTTGAAATAGAGTATAATTCATGCATGCATGTTAGTATTGTTGAGTTGTGAGTTGATTTCATGGTAAGATGGTGCATGCATGTCCATAATTTTGTAATGGTCCATGTTTTCATCATGTTTTGGAAACAACTGGCTCCTTAGAGCATCAAATTGAAGCTTTGAATTGATTTGAATTCATGCATGTTTGCATGTTCTCCATGTTCATGAAAATGGTTTGAAATTGGGTTTGAATTAAACACCCTTGGGCCTTGATTTCTCAAAATTGAGCTTTGAACCATGTTATCCTATATGTTTACTAGTGTTTTCTGGAAATTCAGCCCAAGAGGTCGAGTTTAGATGCATTTGAACTTGGTTTGAGCTTGGAGGTGCAATCTGGGTTTTCCAGATTTTGCACTTCCGCTCGAGCGGGTAAAGTGGCGCTCGAGCGTGGAATCCGAGCATCCAGCATTTCTCTGCACTGTTTTACAGTCCGCTCGAGCGGAGTCTTGTGTCTCAAGCTTGAGCGGGCGCCGAGCGGAGATTTCACCCATCCAGTACTTTTACAGTACGCTCGAGCGGGAAAGTTGACGCTCCAGCGTGTATATTTGTTGCATGACCGCTCGAGCGGGGAAACCTGCGCTCGAGCGGGACCCTTTTTCACTGAAATTTTTGAAAATGTTTCTAAGTGCATCTTTGTATCCTCATTTCATCCTAGGCATTCTTAGGCCTAGTTTTAGACATCTTAATGAGGATATAGATGTAGAACACACCGAGGCAAATTTAGGGATTTAATTATTACCTTTCCCAACTGTGAAACTTAGAGTGTGTTCAATCTGTTACCTGTATAGGGTTGGCATTTCGAGGAGACGCTCTAGCCTACTGTAGCCCAGAACTCTGTGAGTAACAATTGTATAAAGATATGTTCAACTCAGAATGTTTTCTGACTGTTTAATGAAACTGTTTTCTGAAGTAATTATTGTTAATTGTTTGAATGTATGTCCTATATTCTGAAATGCATTGTGGCATCCTTAGCAACTGTTGTATACTGTTACTGCTACTGTTACAGAGATCTCTGTCGGTTCCCTTGTGGAACCACCACTATTTACTGATTGATGGCCATCATTACTGTTCGGTCTTTAAGACCTACTGTTTACTGCTATGCTAATGGATGTACCACATATGACTGAATAACTGTTCTGACTGAAAGACTGAAGTATTGTTTAATGAACTGCTTTCATTACTGTGAGGACATTTCATTCTTAACCTCTTTACGCATTATGTTATTCACTGGGCTTTAACTCACTGTTTATATATATATATATGTAGGTGCTCAGCCACCAGATCGGAGTTAGGAGCGTGGGTTAGACTCCAGTTTTGTCAAGCCAGCCTTTGTGCCTCACTGCGAGGTTCCGAGTTGCCATGCTATGGCTTTGGGGTGTTTTGTTTTTCCCCCGTCTGTCTCCATACTGTTTGGATTACTGTATAGACTGTCAGCTACTAACTGTACTGTTATCAAGGGATTAGGTCCCTGTACTGTGTGACTGTAAATTTTGTATAGACTGTACTGTTTGTATGTATGAATGCATGAAAAATCTTTTTGGCATACAGACTGTCACAGCTCAATGGACATTATTTATTTACTGTATTGGCTTCCGCCGGGCCCTGAACTCTGTTTTACTGTACTACTGTTAAGTAGGCCTTCGGTAATCTCGGATTACTGGCCGGTTACGGTGCTAAACCCATAGGGCCGGGTTTGGGTCGTGACAACAGCCCAATAGAGATATACTGCACAACATATGAACAATGACAAGACTAAAGAGGAGTATGCTCATGCTATGCTCATGATAAAACAGTTCATCTCTTTTTTCATAAAGCATGCAATGCTGAGATGCAATAACAAATATAAAACCATTTCTATTTTAAACCATATCTGTTACATGAATACGGGCCCTGTCAATCTCTAGGTGAGTGTTTGAAAGTAGGCCCTAATGCACTACCATTGTCATTTGTACCTGTAAACTGGAAGGCTCGGCACTTAACCGCGCGGTTCCATACCCCCTACCCAGATTCACCAAGTATTCATCTTTTCGCAAATAGATATATTTCCAAACATTTCTAAAAAATAGATACATTTCCAATGAAATGAATGTAATGCAATGTCCAATGCAACAAATGAGGAATGTGGTTCAATTTACCTGAGTCTCATGTATTTTGACAACAATCATGGCTATCCTCCACCGATAGCCCAAACAGATATTTCTAAACAGATATTTAAATAATTAAATTCCAAAAAAATTTCGATAAATACAATCTATTCCCCATCTCATCAAATATGAACAACTACACTGGTTTTCATGTCACAATCACGTCCGGTAACTTCTCAAGGTCCATTTCTAACCGTGTCGGTTTTATTCCAACAGATACATTAAATAAAATAATACCGTTAATGCCCAAGAAAACATCATTTTCTTTCCAAACTCAATCTCCCAGCATTATTTAACTATGACATCCTATTTTGATCAAAAGCCCCAAAAGTTAAACGTAATTCCTTTGTTTTCTTTAAAAATGCTCTTTTGGTTGCAAAACGGTAAAAATTTCAAAATCGATCAAATCGAAGTCTGTTTTTGTTCAAATTTAAAACATAGCCCTTTCATAATCTTACAAACATATTCCAAGTTTACACTTTCGCAATTTGGGTATCAACTCTTTATTTTTCTCAAAATTTTCCTTTTAAGCAAATAAATCACGAATTTTCTAAAAATTCTAATTAAATTATATACAACTCTAAGCTCCATATAATCAAGTAAAAGTGCATAAAGAAGTGTAGAAAAAATCCCTACCTCAAGTTAGAACAGGAAACAAGAAAAAATTCAAATTTTCAATTTTGCCGGATTTTAATCTCTACCGATCAAAATGTTGCTCTCACCAAACTCTTTACTATGGCCTCAAGAACATGTTAAAAGGAGATACTACTTCCATAGTGTCATTCCCAAGATCCTTTCCACCCATAGAGAGAGCGTTCATACAAAGTATCCCTTGATGACCTGTGTGCTAGCTGGCCAAAATCATCTTTTGACTCATCATCCTCATGATTCACATTCACAAGAGGTGTAACTGAATTTTCAGGTGTTCCTACTCCCAAAGTAGGGGTTCCTTTTGCAATATCATCATGCCGGCTAAGAACCCGAGCAAACCAAGGTCTCCACCGGAAAGATACTCCTAATAGCAGCGGAAAAAAGGTGTTTCCCTCAACCAAACAAAGCTCAATATATGTGGTCCTCATCAAAATATGTATAATTGCTGCTCCTGAACTTGGTTTCCCTATCCTTGCTAACGATCTTCTCAAAGGCTTCCGGACCATGTTCTTCCATGTATTTCTCAGCAGCAGTTAGAATGTCATCTGGCTGGCTTACTGAAGATGTCCTTCTTCCTTGGGACATACCAGACGTTAACAGTCTGCTGTGGGTTAAGAAAGAAAGGCCTCACATAATGCTCATAAACATATGCAGCACCGCTGACGTACGGTATGACCAACCAGCAGGTTACTAGCAGCTTTGTATATGACCAGAAAGGGATCCATTCAATGAGTTTGGCAAAGGTAAGCTCAAAGAGGGTGATCATAGAATACAGGATCCAGTAAGTAAGCCATTGCCTATTGTCTTCGGGTGACTTGGTCTCAATCGCCCTAATTGAGGCATACAGAGGATAAACAAGGCTAACCACGGGCCCAACGAGAACATCGAAGTTGTTAGCAACGACCTTGAGGAAGCTTCCAGTTCCAGATCCAGATCCCATCTCCACCACTTCATGATCTCACTCTTTCCTTTTTTTTTTTTTTTTTTTTTTTGTAGACCACACCACCTTTTCTCTGCAATCTCCTTTTTTTTTCTTAAACATTTTCCCACCGAAAGTGAGCAACCCTCTCAAATAATTTTCCACCACCACATTTTTATATTTTATTTGGGCCTCTACAGTGTCAGCTTAAAGAAATTGGAAATAATGGAACTGTTGAAATCGGAAAACACATAACAAACTATTTTAGTAACATCTCAATTGCTTTATCAAATTTCTCTAGAAGTAGCAGTATACTTATTTTAGTAACCCATATATACTTATTTTTCTTTATAGAACTAGCAGTATACAACTTCCATCGATTTCGTTTGCCAGTTCTCTGAACATTGTAAATTAGGTGAGGAAAAAGAATACACATGATAGCGTCATCATGATTTTTGCAAAATGATCATGGGAATCATTCTTTTTGCTATTTCATATTACTTGTCTGCTTTTGTTTTAGCTGATGACATGCTAAATCAATACCAGCCAATCAATGACAGTGGGGCATTAGTATCTGCTAGAGGAGATTTCAAGTTAGGCTTCTTCAGTACAAACAATTCGATGAGTCGATACTTGGGGATATGGTGTAACAATATCCCAGTTCAAACCATTGTTTGGGTGGCGAACAGAGACAGACCGCTTAATGATTCTTTGGGTGGTCTAAAGATTGGGGAGAATGGAAATTTGATCCTTCTTGGCAGCGGAGGAATAGTTGCTTGGTCTACCAGTATCCAGAATCTATCATCAAAACCCACTGTTGCACTGCTCTTAGACTCTGGAAATCTTGTTTTGAGAAGTGAAAATGGTGGGAACACAGAAAGTTATATTTGGCAAAGCTTTGATCATCCTTCAGATACACTGATAGCTGGTATGAAGCTGGGATGGGATTTGAGAGTTGGTTGACCGGTAATTGACATCGTGGAAGAGCGCAGATGACCCTTCTCCCAGAGATATCTCTTATCTGTTCGATCTTGATGGTCTTCCACAAGGTGTTATAAGTAAAGGGTCTGTTAAGCAGTACCGAACTGGGATATGGAACAGGCTGCAGTTTAATGGTGTCGAGCCTCAAAACTCTATCTTCAATGCTAATTTCATCGATAATTCAGAGGAGGTGTATTTCAAGTTTGATCTAGATGAACAGATAACAGGGCTGGTTTTGAATTACACAGGACAATGCAATGTGTGATATGGAACAATAGGAACCTTGAGTGGGTTGTCATTAATACAGTACCTAGTAATCCATGCGAAAGATATGGCCAGTGCGGTCCAAATTCTATTTGCACAATCTCTAATGCATTCATATGTAGTTGTTTGGATGGATACATTCATAAATCATCGCAAGATTGGAATACGATGGTTTGGAATGGTGGGTGCATTCGCAAATACCCATTAAACTGCTTGGATGGAGAAGGATTTGTGGCATTCAAAGGTATGATCGTCCCTGATTTGTTAAGAGTTTTCGCTGAACACCAGTATGACACTTAAAGAATGTGAATTGGAGTGTTTAACGAATTGTTCTTGTACTGCTGATGCTAACCCTGATACTACTGGAGGGGCAAGTGGATGCTTGATTTGGTATGGGGATCTGATTGATATTAAAAGATTTGCAAATCCTGGCGATCAAACTTTGTATATTCGGGTTACAGCTGCAGACCTCGGTATGTTTCTTGTGATTTGTGTTTAATAATTCATTAGGCTACATAAATTTGGCCAATCATGTAAACTACGCGATTTTTCTCTTAAATTTTTATCTATATAATTCTCACTGGATGGTTGTCTGTAGAGTCTAGATTAGATTCCGAGGAGGAGGAGAAGAAGAAGCTCCTGTTGGTGATTATCCCCGTCTCAGTGGCTTTGTTGTCGTTCCTTCTTGCTTCTTGTGTCATATGGAAGAGGATAAAACAAACATGAGGTAAATCTAAAATTCCTTAATTTGGTTGAAAGCTAACTTTATGTGGAATTTATAGTAACTAAAGATTTCGTAGTCAATGTTATTTCAATGAATAGAATTATAAATAAATAAATAAAACAGAAGGCAACAACAAATGAAAGCATGATTTAGAATTAAATTATATGAGATAAAACCGTCCCCGGTGTGTTAAGTGATATTTTTGAGTATTATCTCAATAGTGAATACTGAAAATGTTATATAATAAAGAGTCAATATTTGACTTATTCTTAATGAATCTTGTACTATTACAGGATCGTATAAAAATACAAACACAAGTCCACACATTGCACACCAAAACAGCTTAGCTTTGTTAGGTGCGGTGGAGACTTAAGTTTCTCTGAACTAGAAATATGTCAAACCATGAGTCTACCAACAAGTTAATTGGAATAACCTGTGTTTGTTTCATTAGAGTTTCTTATTAAGAGTTTATCCTTTTGTTGACTTAAAGTTTGATCCCATTGGACTACATCAAAGATGACATTTCAGTGGCTTGGATTTTCTTAATCCTAATATATCATTGGTCCATTATGGTAAGATAGTTTAACAATGTTGTTGGGTCTATTTCCTTTCATCTTAAGTTTTGGGATATTTGGCGATCTAACTTGGTATTATAGCTCTAGATCTGGGGATGGCTTTTGGTTTGTTGTATGTTTTCACCTAGATATGCAAGATGAGATCTGTTTACAACTAAAGTTTTGGGATAATTGGTTATCTGACTTGGTGTTGGCACTCTAGTTCCGGGGAAGGCTGTGAATTTGTTGTTTGTTTGCTCCTAGATGTGCAAGACAAGGTTTGTTTGAACTTGGTTAGTTGTCTGTTTGCCTATAGGTTGGAAGACAGTGAGAAAGATAGGGCTGCACTTGAGAAAAGGTATTAAAATAGGCTGGAGATATGTTGTTGATGAATGGTGTTAAGATAGCTAGATATATAATGGCAGACCATTTTTATAACAGCTTATGCTTTTGTAACAATTGATAATCCAACACTTTACATTGAATAAAAACATAACAAGGGTATTTTGTGCATACTTTTACTAACTCCTTTATCTAGATTGATATGCGAGGAGCACTTAAAAAGTTAATGCTCTTGTTAAGTTGTTCCCCCCTCCCCCCTCTCCATATTTACCATTTTTTCTGTTCCTCTTCTGTACTTTAAATACCAAATTCCCCTGTAAAATTTATGCATCGGGGTATTGTGGAATTTAATGCCATATGATAGTCATATGTGGACACAAATATAACCAAGTTTCAATTTTGTTTGTTTCCTGATCTTCTCATTTGTTGTGATCGACAGGTTCACAGCCAAACATTCCATTCAAAGATGATGAAAACATAGACTTACCCATTTTCAATATAGTCACAATTGCAAATGCTACAAACAATTTTTCTGTTTATGATAAGATTGAAGGTGGGTTCGGACTAGTTTACAAGGTATCTTTATTGCCAAGCTTCATCATCGAAATCTTGTTAGGCTTTTGGGATGTTCCATTCAAGGAGAAGAGAGGATGTTGATCTAAGAGTATTTGCCCAACGGCAGCTTGAGCTTCTTTATTTTTGGTTTGATCCTTCGACCTTTCTTCTAACTTCTTCAGTTGAATGTCGAAACCGAACTACACACTACTCAAACTTGTCCACCATTATGTCAACTATTGAATAGAAAACTGATATTCTATACAAATGCCTTTCTTGATCTATGTCCTAGATACAACAAAAAGCAACTCTCTTGAATGGAGGAAACGCTTTGATATTATTGTGGGGATTGCTCGAGGGCTTCTCTACCGTCATCGAGATTCAAGACTGATAATTAGTCATTGGCTAGCAATGTGCTACTAGACAATGAGATGAATCCCAAAATTTCAGGCTTCGGCATTGCTAGAGCTTTTGGAGGAGATCAAGTATACAAGAAAACGAGAAGGGTGATTGGAACTTCGTAAGTACCCAAAAGATTTCTTGCATGTACTTACCCAACTTCAAGTTTCACCGACTTCTTTATTGATTTATTAATTTGATTATGGCATGCAGTGGTTATATGTCCCCAGAGTATGTATTACGTGGGCTATTTTTAATGAAATCATATGTTTTTAGTTTCGGAGTACTTGTTTTAGAAATAGTGAGTGGATAGAGGAACAGAAAGTTCTAACATCCTAACCATACTCACAACCTGCTTGGACATGTAAGTTTTTACTTGAGTCTGTTCTCTTCATTTTTGGAATTTTCTTCCATTATTGATATCTGATATAAATGTGCTCTCTTAGGCATGGAAACCATGGATTGAAGGGAATGCCATCCAGCTAGTCGATGAAAAGTTGGAAACTTCAGCAATGTTGACGTTAGAAGTATTAAAATGTGTACAAATTGGTCTCTTGTGTGTGTAACAACGTCCCGAAGATAGGCCGGCAATGTCATCTATGGTGCCAATGTTGGATAATGGGAGTGCAATGTTACCTTGTCCTAGACAACCCGGATTTTATACAGAGGAGAGTAGTGATGATATAGAACTTGCATCGACTGTAGGAATAAAATGTTCTGCAAATGAGACGACTCTAATGGGATGATGAGAAATTCCAATTAAGGCTTCGTTTGGGAAGCCAAGTTTGAGGCTTTTTTAGCTATTTTAGCCACAAAAAATAAAACAATAAGATAAAATATCACATCAAATCCAAAATCGTTACATTTTTTCTTTCACAAAAAAGTCAAAAGCTATTTCCAAACGAGGCTTTTTAAACTCAAGCTAAAATAGTCAAAAAAGTCAAAAAGCTAAAAAGCCAATCCACTTCCCAAACGAACCCTAAGCATATTAGCTCGTAGTTATTATTATTATTTTTCAATAAGAGTGTTAATACCATATTTGATAATAGTCTTACCGACAGATGATATATAAGTTTTCTTGTTTAATAGCAAACGAGGTAGAATGAATGACCAATTTTTATTGGCCAAAGACTTTCCGATGCTCAAATAGTACACTGGTGAGAGTTATGCAATCAGGGTTGGAATTGTTGCATACTTCCTTAGGAGTTAGATGAGATGGATTTTGGATTGTGATCCCTTATTTCTTGTTTTGATTGTTTTTTGGAGAATATTCTTGTTTGACAGTAAACGAGATAGAATGAAGGATAAAAGACAATTTTAGTTCTCAAAATATGCGTTTTTTTTTTTGTCATTTTAGTCCTTTAAATTTCAATTTTGTCCTTTTGGTCCTCAAAAACTTGTCAATTTGAGTCAACTTGGTTTTACGTTTAACGTTTGTTAATAGAAATATGAATAAAAGACAATTTTGGTCTTTAAAGCATGCATTTCTTGTCATTTTAATCCCTTAAATTTTAACTTTTGTCATTTTACTCCTCAAAGTTGTCAATTTGAGTCAATTTAGTCCTAGCTCAAATTGACAGCTTTCAGGACCAAAATGACAAAATTTATAACTTGATGGATCAAAATGACAAAAAATGCATTCTTTAGGGACCAAAGCTATATTTCATTCATATTTCTAATAACGGACGTTAAACTTAGGACTAAATTGACTTAAATTGATAATTTTGATAACCAAAATGACAAAATTAAAACTTAAAACGAATATTTTAGGGACTAAAATTGTCTTTCATACTAGAATGAGTGATCGATTTTTATTGGCCAAAGACTTTCTTGTTGTGGTGTTATTGTCAATTAATTTTATGTGGTTTTAAGGATGTCCTTGTAAAAAACTTGACAAAATGTGTATTATTTTTTTAGAAAATTCTTGAATCAAGTCTTTCTTCTATATAATACATTTCTATTTTGTATAATACACACGTAATTTTTTTAATAGTAAATTATGACGGTAGTCCTTGTATATTCAGTCATTGTAATTTAAATTGGCTCGATTTTGACTTTGAATTATTATTTTATGTCAATTTGATCCAATTAGTTACAAATTTTAGCATTTTTTAAAGAAAATATGCACGTAAGTGTCGTGTGTTATATTTTTAAGGGTAAAATTATAAATTTACTCAATTCAGTGTGTTAACATCAACTAATTTTAGTGATAATTTTTCTTAAAAAACACTAATAGTATTATTAATTGAATCAAATTGACGCAAATCTATAATGAATGATCAAAATCAAGTCAATTAAAAGTGGAAGAACCAAAATGATACAAAGAGTAAAATACAGGAACCACCGATCTAATTTGCTCTTTTTTTTAACTATGCAATTTCCTTTTGTTATTGCTTGAGTTAACAGGTTGCATCCTAGGTCCAATCATTGATTTTCTTTCATAAACACAAGAAGATAGTGAAAAGAATTTAAGGATAATTTAGAGCGGTTATTCTGTGTCACAACCACTTGCTATTACACAGTTTGGTAGAAGAGATAGAATTCACGATTTTTGTTGAGTGATAAGCAACAAGAGAAGGTATAATGATTTGTGATTAATTTGTAATGTGTCATATGATATCCTAGATGCAGTAAACAAATTTTTTTTTTTTAATGAACCTTTGCTCACAATTATAAAAAAACACAACGATTGATATGAAAAATTATATCAAATTTCACTAAATACAGTACACTTACAATTATACATTAATCAATATTAGATAGATGAAAAAAAATAATAATAATGTCATCAAATATTAAATAAAAATATAAATTTTATCCCTAAAAGTTTATTTTAATACTTTTAAACAATTAAAAAAAAATTGACAAAATTGCACCTTCCTGAACCAGTTAAAAGTTACCCAAAACCACCAAATCGTTACCTAAAAAAACCCACCAAAACCTTCACCCTTCAATCCAACAGCCACACCTATCAATTTCTATCTTTTACATGCATTTTGTCAAACACCTTCACCATATTTGGTTTGTTTGTTGAGAGATAATTTTTGTGAATTTTTTAAAATTTTATTTAGTTGAAAATTTAAAAAAAAACAAAATTTAAATTACTTTTCTCTTTACTACACACTAATCAATAACTTTTTCTCTCTTTTCACTCATTTTTTTACGTTCTACGCATCAATCAATTAGTTTTCTCTCACACTTATCTATTCACCTATATAATAAATAAATAAAAAATTATGTAAATGGTCCTTATAGTTTACATGATGTGTCAATTCGGTCTATGTTGTTTTAATTTGCTCGATTTTGTCCCTTAATTTAACAAATTGTGTCATATTGGTCCAATAAATAACTACCGTTAGGTTTGGTGGACGGAAACTCAAACGATATGTTAATTTGGTCCCCGTAGTTTACGTGATGTGCCAAGCAAATTAAAACAATATGGATCAAATTAATACATCGTGTAAATTATAAGGAGCAAATTGGCACATTTAAACACGTGACGACTTTTCGTCCACCGAACCTAACGACTGTTATTTATTGGACCGAAATAACAAAATCTATTAAATTAAGGGGCAAAATCGAGCAAATTAAAACAAGATAGACTAAATTGACATATTTTGTAAACTACAGAAACCATTTACATAATTTATCCAAAAAAAATAAAAAATCATCTGACGGCTGTGATGTCTCGGGTACTTTACCCAATTGAATTTCTATTTAATTCCGTTTAAACACCTCGTTTTCAAGTGTTTGATTTTAATTTTGAGACCTCCAAATCCGTGTAGTGTCACCACACTTTGTAACTCTCTTGTTTTAATTTTCTAAATTACTTCTGATTTAAAGATTTGAATTTCATATGTGAGGTCGGAATCAGAGTGTGGGAAACACCTTGGTAATTGGTTTAGAGCCACCAGGTTTTCTCGCACGTGCAGATTACTACAAGTGTGGATTGGTTTTCTGGGGACTGGACTGCACGGCGGAGGCCAAGGCCGCACGTGTGGGGATTTGGAGTTGGGATGGATTTTTCTTTTGCGTGAAAGCACACGTACGGCCTTGGGCCACCGCATGTGCGAGAGAGTCGCATCTGTGGCCAAGGACTCCATACGTGCGAGGTTTCGCATTTTTGTTTCTATTTTTTAGTTCATTTCACTCAAATCTGATCCCAAAACCCTATTTCTCTTATTTTGATTATACCTCTCTCTATGTATCACTTTTCTCTCTTTTCCTCTCTGTACAAAAGTAATTGTAGTTGGTACAGTCAAACAATATACTATAAATAATTCATACAAATAATTCATACATTTGGCAAACAATTTTAACATAAAAAAAAAAAAATTTATTTCTCCAAAAGCAACTGCAGTTACTGTAGTTAAACAATATACTATAAATAATTCATACATTTGGCAAATAACCATCCATCCATTACTTCTAAATAATTCACCAATTAATTTTTTTTCCCTTTAAATTTTGTAAACCTTCATTTTTAAACTGCTAATACTATAATACAGGTTTGGTTCACTAAAATGAAATTGAATTGAATGATATGTGCCCTAGTCTCTTTATAAAATGACTAGTCCCTTCACATTGGTGAAAGATGATTTCATTTGTTATTTTTTTTAATTATTTTTAGTAAATCAAACGTGAGGATGGACATATCTTCTAAGAAACTCCAATATTTAATTACAGTCGAAGTGTTGAAAAAAATTGGAAATAATGGAACTGTTGAAATGGGAAAACACATAACAAAGTAACATCTCAACTGCTTTATCAAATTTCTATAGCAGTGATGTGTCACAATCTTATTCTATTGCTGATTTCCAAGTTTTGAATATTATCTTCCTCATTGGCCCGCATATACTGATTTTTCTTATAGAAATAGCAGTATACAACTTCTATTGACTTCGTTCGCCATTTCCCAGTAGTGAAAAACATTGTAAATTTGGTGAGGAAAAAGAATACACATGATAGCATCATCATAATTTTTGCAAAATGATCATGGGAATCATACTTTTTGCTATTTCATATTACTTATCTGCCTTTGTTTTAGCAGATGACATGCTCAATCAATACCAGCAAATCAATGACAGTGGGGCATTAGTATCTGCTAGAGGAGATTTCAAGTTGGGCTTCTTCAGTACAAGCAATTCGAGGAGCCGATACTTGGGGATATGGTATAACAATATCCCAGTTCAAACCATTGTTTGGGTGGCGAACAGAGACAGACCGCTTAATGATTCATCGGGTGGTCTAAAGATTGGGGATGATGGAAATTTGATCCTTCTTGACAGTGGAGGAATAGTTGCTTGGTCTACCGGTATCCAGAATATATCGTCAAAGCCTACTGTTGCACAACTCTTAGACAATGGAAATCTTGTTTTGAGAAATGAAAATGGTGGGAGCACAGAAAGTTATATCTGGCAAAGCTTTGATCATCCTTCAGATACACTGATAGCTGGTATGAAGCTGGGATGGGACTTGAGAGTTGGTCTGGACCGGTATTTGACATCGTGGAAGAGCGCAGATGACCCTTCACTTGGAGATTTCTCTTATGTGCTTGATCGTGATGGTCTTCCACAAACTGTTATACGTAAAGGGTCTGTTAAGCAGCACCGAAGTGGGCTATGGAATGGTCTGCAGTTTAATGGAGTTGAGCTTAAAAACTCTATCTTCAATGGTAATTTCATCGATAATTCAGAGGAGGTGTATTACGAGTTTGATCTATATCAACAGCTAACAAGGTTGATTTTGAATTGCACTGGGACAATACAATGTGTGATATGGAACAATAGGAACCTTGAGTGGGTTGTCATTGATACAGAACCTAGTAATCCATGTGAAAATTATGGGCATTGCGGCCCTAATTCTATTTGCACAATCTCTAATGCTTACATATGTAGTTGTTTGGATGGATACATTCCTAAATCATCGCAAGATTGGAATGCGTTGGTTTGGGATGGTGGGTGTGTTCGCAAATACCCATTAAACTGTTCGGATGGAGAAGGATTTGTGGCATTCGAAGGCGTGATCGTTCCTGATTTGTTAGATTTTTGGATGAACACCAGTATGACAGTTAAAGAATGTGAATTGGAGTGTTTTAAGAATTGTTCCTGTACTGCTTATGCCAACTCCGATACTGCTGGAGGGGGAAGTGGATGCTTGCTCTGGTATGGGGATCTGATTGATATTAGAAGCTTCCCAAATCCTGGTGATCAAACTCTGTATATTCGTGTAACGCCCTCAAAATAATAACAATAAACCCATCAAATGAGACATGCATTGCCATATAAACTAATCACATTCTTTTATTCGTTAGTGTTGCATTACATAAGTATTACATGTTAACATCAAAACAAAATGCCCTACGGGCTTACAGTTTTCCAAGTTAACACTTGGTTACAACAAAGAGTACTAACTCGTTTACACATTAAGCCCTTGGCTTGAAGTTACATGTAATACATCAAACATAAACCGACAAAGCCATGTCCGCCTCTAGCCTTCCAAGCTATATCCTTGGAGGTGGCATGCTTCCTGTACCTGAAAATGATATTCCCATATAGGGTGGGCCACAGCCCAGTAGAAATACACTAAACCAACCATGGACAATGACTAAAACATTAGCAATTGATAGATGGCTAACACTGATACTTTCACATAAATCACATATTTATGTCATACAACTTATGAGTCTAAGTTACCTTTCATTTTCCCTTTTTCAACAGATAAGCATATCAGCTCTGTCATCATTTCAACAGATAAGTATAAAAACTATATCCCACATTTACAGATAAGCCTATAAGCTGTATCCACATTTCACAACAGATATGTATAACAACAATATCCCACATTCAGATAAGCATGTAAGCTATATCCACATTCTCATCAGATATGTATAATAACAATATCCCACATTCAAATAAGCATATAAGCTATATCTACATTTCACAAGATAAGCATATGAGCTCTATCTTCACTTCACTAGACAAGCATATGAGCTGTATCTACGGAGTTCATCCCCTATCTTCTCCCAACACTATCCGGTTTAGAGGTACATCCCCTATCTTCCCCTAAACCGCGGAGTACATCCCCTATCTCCTCCCCTACACATAACGTATACAAACACATTGGTTCTATATACAATCACCCAATACATACAATTAATGTATTCTATCGATCCGTCAAATTCCATGACACATTCCATTGATTAGTTTCAGTTTGCCTAATCATCATGCATTGTCTACAACAATCACGACTATCCTCCACCGATAGCCCAAAGCAGTTATTTCTAAACAGAAAATAAATGCACAAATGGATATTCAATTAACGTTTCATTTCCTCATTTATCCCAATTAATTATCCCAATTAATTAAACAATGTAATTAGGCTATTTTCCATAATTACCATTTCAACCCTTAGGTCCCATTTTCATCAATGACTCAACATTAATTCCATTTCTCTATGCCAAACATGCATCTAGGTTTATTATGAATAAAATCCCAACTTTTGTAAAATTACACAAAAGCCCCAAACTTTCACAAAATTGCCAAACCAACCCCAACATCTCAAAATACCAAAATTTAAAGACAAAACCCATAGAGAGGAGTAGGATATCCCTACCTCAAATTCGGAGTCCCAAAGGAGAAGATGACAAAACCCAACGTGCTCCAAAACCCGAAATTTTCAGATTAAAATGTAGCCCTCGACGATCAACAACTTTTTTGTAAAGGCCAAAGGTGAGCAAATCACTCCTACTAGATCAAAACCTAGAGAGAAGGTAGAGTCTAGAGTGAGAGGCTCAACAATGGTGTTTTTGGAAAAGTAAGAGAGAGAAGAGAAAGTGAAAAAGTGATTTGAAAAGTCACAACTTCGAAACTTAAACCCAGTCTTCCGCTCGAGCGTAAAACACTCCGCTCGAGCGTCACTCACAGACTTACGCTCGAGCGTCCAAACTTCCGCTCGAGCTCCGAATGCACTCTCCCAGCATCTCGACCGAACCAGGTCTCCGCTCAAGCATAAAACACCCCGCTCGAGCGTCACTCACACAACCCCGCTCGAGCGGCCAATTCCACGCTCGAGCGTACAACGCTGCACAGGAAAATACTGAATGGGTGTAATCTCCGCTCGAGCGCCAACACCCCCGCTCGAGCGTACAGGCCAAAATCTGGGCAACTAGTTTTGGTCTCTAAACTCAACCAACCTGTAACAAACCCGCCCAATACATCCTATAACTCAATTACGAAGTAAAAAAAGATGTAAACAAGATAATAATCAACTACCAACATCCACGGACACATGTCCGGATCACTGTACAACAAGGGTAAACCCGGGATCGCTATAACCTCCCCCCCTTAAAGAATTTCGTCCCCGAAATTAAGCACAAGTTTTCAAAAACAGGTTTTCCTCCATTTTAGATGATGTTACACTTTAACATTCAACAATTCGACCCATCACCGGTCATCCCATCCCTTTAACAAGAGACATTTCACAATATGTAAACAACATATGTACTTCCAACATGCATCAACATTATGCACTATCTTTCCAATTTCAACAATATATTCAACATATATAATGTCACATTCAACTTCCATATGAGGCAAGTTCCAATAAACCAAACATTTTCAATGTTTCACAACTTAAGACATATATAAAAGCTCTTAAGTTCAACAATAGTTCAAAATTTAGCTACAAGATTACATATCAACAAACAAGTCCGGATATTTTTCACGGACTTCCAACTCACGTTCCCAAGTGGCTTCCTCCACTCTGTGATGTTTCCACAAGACTTTCACCAAAGGAATGGTCTTGCCACGCAGGACCTGATCCCGCCTATCCAAGACCCGAACCGGTCTCTCCTCATACGAGGCATCCTCGTCTACCTCTAAATCGGTCCAATCCAACACATGTGATGGATCTGGCTCATACTTCCGAAGCATACTCACATGAAACACGTCATGAACTCCGGATAACTGCGGCGGTAAGGCTAACCGATAAGCAACCTCGCCAATCCGCTCAAGGATCTCAAAAGGACCAATAAACCGAGGGGATAACTTCCCACTCTTCCCAAATCGCATCAAACCTCGCCTAGGTGATATCTTCAGAAAGACATGATCACCTACCTCAAACGCCAAAGGCCTCCTCCTACGGTCAGCATAAGATTTCTGACGACTCTGGGCTGTAACAAGCCTCCTACAGATAAGCTCAACTTTCTCCGTCATCTCCCTAACCAACTCCGGACCCAACAAAGGTGCATCACCCACCTCGGCCCAACAAACCGGAGACCTACACGGTCGGCCATACAAGGCCTCAAACGGTGCCATACCGATGCTAGACTGAAAACTGTTATTGTAGGCAAACTCTACCAAGGGCAAGTGCCTCTCCCACGTCCCACTGAAGTCCAGGACACAACCCCGAAGCATATCCTCGAGGATCTGAATAGTATGCTCGGACTGCCCGTCAGTCTGAGGATGATAGGCCGTACTAAAGGTCAACTTAGTGCCCAAGGCACTCTGCAAACTCTGCCACAACCTAGCAGTAAAACGAGGATCTCTATCTGAGACGATCGTCACTGGGACCCCGTGCAATCTCACTACGTCCCGAATATACAAGTCGGCAAGATGATCTACCAAATCTCTCACGTGCATAGGAATAAAGTGCGCCGACTTAGTTAACCGGTCTACAACCACCCAAATAGCATCACTACCCCGCTGAGTCCTCGGAAGACCTACAACGAAGTCCATAGTGACATGCTCCCACTTCCACTCGGCAATAGGCAAGGGTTGCAACAAACCTGCTAGCCTCTGATGCTCGGCCTTCACTTGCTGGCAAGTAAGGCACTTTGATACGAAAACAGCCACATCTCTCTTCATACCCCGCCACCAAAACTGGCGACCCAAATCCTGATACATCTTAGTACCTCCCGGATGCACCGCAAGGCGCGAATGATGAAACTCTCGGAGTACTTCCTCTCGGCAAGACTCCGGTACAAACAAACGGTCTCGGTATCTCACACTCAGGTCGGGATACACCGTCAAACCCTTCTCAACCTTCCCACTGGAGATCTTCTCTCGGAGGGATTCTACCTCAAGGTCACCTCTCTGTGCCTCTAACACTCTAATCACAAGTGTAGGCTGCGTAACAACAGAAAACAAGGCCGCAGCCTCAACAGATTCGCCCAGTAGCAAATCAAACTCACCAAGTGCCCCCAACATCTCCCATTCACGGATGGCTATACAAGCTACATCACTAATGGATTTCCTACTAAGGGCATCGGCCACAACATTGGCCTTTCCCGGATGATAATGCAACTCAAAATCATAATCCTCGATGAACTCCATCCATCTCCTCTGCCTCAGATTCAAGTCTCTCTGTGTAAACAGATACTTCAAACTCTTGTGGTCCGAGAACACCGCAAACTTCTCACCATAAAGGTAGTGCCTCCAGATTTTCAAGGCAAAGATCCCTTCTGCTAACTCTAGGTCGTGTGTGGGGTAATTCTTCTCGTGTATTTTCAACTGACGTGAGCCATAAGCTACCACTTTCCCCTCTTGCATCAACACACAACCCAAACCCTCTCGTGAGGCATCACAATAAACCGCATAACCCAACCCTCTCTCCGGAATAATCAACACCGGAGCGGTGGTCAATCTAACTTTCAGCTCTTGGAACGACTTTTCACAAGTCTCACTCCACACAAACTTGACTCCCTTCCGAGTCAGTCTAGTCAACGGTGACGCTAACCTGGAGAAATCTTTCACAAATCGACGATAATACCCCGCTAATCCTAGAAAACTGCGGATCTCAAACACACTCTTAGGCTGTGCCCAATCTTGCACTGCCTCAACCTTGGATGTATCAACAGACACCCCTTCCCCGGATACCACGTGGCCTAAGAATTTGACTTCCCTCAGCCAGAACTCACACTTCCCAAACTTGGCATACAGCCTATGGGCTCTAAGTGACTCAAGTACCACTCTCAAGTGTGCCTCGTGCTCCTCCTCAAAAGGCGAATAAATAAGAATGTCGTCCACGAAGACAACCACAAATCGGTCTAAGAACTCCCGGAAAATTCGGTTCATCAAGTCCATAAAGACTGCCGGTGCATTGGTAAGCCCAAATGGCGTTACCAGAAACTCGTAATGGCCATACCGCGTACGGAATGCCGTCTTAGGAATATCTTCCTCCCTAACCCTCAACTGGTGGTAACCCGATCTCAAGTCTATCTTAGAGAAACAACGGGAACCCTTCAACTGGTCAAACAAATCATCTATACGGGGCATAGGGTACTTATTCTTAACCGTAGCCCGATTCAACTTCCGATAGTCAATACATAATCTCAAGGCACCATCTTTATTTTTAACAAAGAGGGCCGGTGCTCCCCACGGCGAAACACTAGGGCGAACAAAGCCCTTATCTAGCAATTCCTGGAGCTGAACTTTTAACTCAACCAACTCTGCTGGAGCAAAACGGTAAGGTGCCATAGAAATCGGCGCCGTGCCAGGCACTAAATCAATAGAGAACTCTATCTCTCGGTGAGGTGGTAAACTAACAAGATCTTCGGGAAAGACATCCGAATACTCACAAACCACCCTCGGCAATACAACCAGGGTCTCATCACACTCACCACTCTCAAAGCTAGCAAGTAAACCACTAAGCTCACTTCGCCCTCGCGAATCATACCCCGGTGGCAAAACACTACCAACCCGGTCTCCCAAGAAATGGAACCACTCCCCGCTCAAGGTACATAACGTGACCCTCTAGCGGTAGCAATCAATAACAGCCCGGTATGACGATAACCAGTCCATACCCAAAATAACATCAAAACCCTTCATGGGCATGACAACAAACGGAAAAGGAAGCCTATAGTCGGCGACCTCTATATCACAGCCTCTAATACCCTGTTTCAGAATCAACTCACCACCCAAAGGCGATACTACACAAATAGGAGATGCTAACTGTGCTAACTCCAATTCCAAAACAGATGCAAATGCAGCAGATACAAAAGAATGAGATGCACCCGTGTCTATCAACACATTAGCAACCGAGTTGCAAAACAGAAAAGTACCTCTCACTACTGATGGAGCCGGTACTAAATCCTGCGCGGTAACAGCATACACGCGCCCCGTAGGCCCCTGGCCTACCTGCTCACCTCTCGGAGCAAAAGACTGCTGCACAGACTGGGATGACGAAACTCCCGGATTGGCCCTCGAGGCCTGCACAGACTGAGCTGGCTGAAAACCCTGCGTCTGCCTAGAACCAGACGCTCATGACGTAGCACTCAACTGCGGGCAAAACCTCTTCAAGTGCCCAGGCTGTCCACACTGATAACAAGTCAAGGGCTGCCCCCTGCCCAAACTCTGACTCTGCGGTCTAGCTGAAGAAGAAGCAGCTTTCTGACCCCCACCCTTCTGCGGGCAAACTAAAACCTTGTGACCCAGCTGGCCACACTTGTAACAAGTAAACTCTCCCTGACTACCTCTCCCCGAGCCTGCACTCGGCACAGGAAAGGTCGATCTAGAGACTGCACCCTGAGACTGCTGAGGGTTATAACCCTTCTGTCTCCTGCCATCACTCTGACTATCCTGGCTCCTCTTGGAGCCCCTCTGTTCTTCCTTCTCTTCCTGCATCATAATTTCCATATGAGCAGCAGCATCAACTAGGTGCCTATACTCTCGAATGTATGACCCACCAACTCTCAACTTGAGGCCCCGCCTCAACTTCCGCTCAAACTCATAGCAACGGCGTTCCTCGGACGCCACCAGTTCCGGTGCAAACCTGGACAAACTGGTAAAAGTAGCCTCAAACTCGGCTACTGACAAGCCCTGCTGTTTAAGCCGGCTAAACTGATCCCTCAGCTTCTCCCTAGCTGTAGCAGACAAAAACCTCTCCTGAAAAGCATTCCGGTTAGAAACGGCATTGATCAAGTGCTTTTCCAACAAGACTCCCAGAAACCCAAGGATCCAATCAACATCCTAGAAATTAAATCCCATACCCACATAGTCACATAAGCATGTTATCAATTAAGCACATAGCATATGACACTACATCAAAGTCTCTATCAAGCGAGACAAACCCATTGTGATACTAATCACTTCCCACGTACCCAAAGTATTCAAACCCGGTACGCTCTGATACCAAGTTGTAACGCCCTCAAAATAATAACAATAAACCCATCAAATGAGACATGCATTGCCATATAAACTAATCACATTCTTTTATTCGTTAGTGTTGCATTACATAAGTATTACATGTTAACATCAAAACAAAATGCCCTACGGGCTTACAGCTTTCCAAGTTAACACTTGGTTACAACAAAGAGTACTAACTCGTTTACACATTAAGCCCTTGGCTTGAAGTTACATGTAATACATCAAACATAAACCGACAAAGCCATGTCCGCCTCTAGCCTTCCAAGCTATATCCTTGGAGGTGGCATGCTTCCTGTACCTGAAAATGATATTCCCATATAGGGTGAGCCACAGCCCAGTAGAAATACACTAAACCAACCATGGACAATGACTAAAACATTAGCAATTGATAGATGGCTAACACTGATACTTTCACATAAATCACATATTTATGTCATACAACTTATGAGTCTAAGTTACCTTTCATTTTCCCTTTTTCAACAGATAAGCATGTCAGCTCTGTCATCATTTCAACAGATAAGTATAAAAACTATATCCCACATTTACAGATAAGCCTATAAGCTGTATCCACATTTTACAACAGATATGTATAACAACAATATCCCACATTCAGATAAGCATGTAAGCTATATCCACATTCTCATCAGATATGTATAATAACAATATCCCACATTCAGATAAGCATATAAGCTATATCTACATTTCACAAGATAAGCATATGAGCTCTATCTTCACTTCACTAGACAAGCATATGAGCTGTATCTACGGAGTTCATCCCCTATCTTCTCCCAACACTATCCGGTCTAGAGGTACATCCCCTATCTTCCCCTAAACCGCGGAGTACATCCCCTATCTCCCCCTCTACACATAACGTATACAAACACATTGGTTCTATATACAATCACCCAATACATACAATTAATGTATTCTATCGATCCGTCAAATTCCATGACACATTCCATTGATTAGTTTCAGTTTGCCTAATCATCATGCATTGTCTACAACAATCACGACTATCCTCCACCGATAGCCCAAAGCAGTTATTTCTAAACAGAAAATAAATGCACAAATGGATATTCAATCAACATTTCATTTCCTCATTTATCCCAATTAATTAAACAATGTAATTAGGCTATTTTCCATAATTACCATTTCAACCCTTAGGTCCCATTTTCATCAATGACTCAACATTAATTCCATTTCTCTATGCCAAACATGCATCTAGGTTTATTATGAATAAAACCCCAACTTTTGTAAAATTACACAAAAGCCCCAAACTTTCACAAAATTGCCAAACCAACCCCAACATCTCAAAATACCAAAATTTAAAGACAAAACCCATAGAGAGGAGTAGGATATCCCTACCTCAAATTCGGAGTCCCAAAGGAGAAGATGACAAAACCCAACGTGCTCCAAAACCCGAAATTTTCAGATTAAAATGTAGCCCTCGACGATCAACAATTTTTTTGTAAAGGCCAAAGGTGAGCAAATCGCTCCTACTAGATCAAAACCTAGAGAGAAGGTAGAGTCTAGAGTGAGAGGCTCAACAATGGTGTTTTTGGAAAAGTAAGAGAGAGAAGAGAAAGTGAAAAAGTGATTTGAAAAGTCACAACTTCGAAACTTAAACCCAGTCTTCCGCTCGAGCGTAAAACACTCCGCTCGAGCGTCACTCACAGACTTACGCTCGAGCGTCCAAACTTCCGCTCGAGCTCCGAATGCACTGTCCCAGCATCTCGACAAAACCAGGTCTCCGCTCGAGCATAAAACACCCCGCTCGAGCGTCACTCACACAACCCCGCTCGAGCGGCCAATTCCACGCTCGAGCGTACAACGCTGCACCGGAAAATACTGAATGGGTGTAATCTCCGCTCGAGCGCCAAGACCCCCGCTCGAGCGTACAGGCCAAAATCTGGGCAACTAGTTTTGGTCTCTAAACTCAACCAACCTGTAACAAACCTGCCCAACACATCCTATAACTCAATTACGAAGTAAAAAAAGATGTAAACAAGATAATAATCAACTACCAACATCCACGGACACATGTCCGGGTCACTGTACAACAAGGGTAAACCCGGGATTGCTATAATTCGGGTTACAGCTGCAGACCTAGGTACCTTTCTTGTGATTTGTGTTCAATAATTCATTAGGCTGCATAAGTTTGGCCAAACACAAACTACACAGATTTTTTGTTTTTTTGTTTTGTTTTTTATTTTTAATTATAATTTTCACTGGATGGTGTTTGTAGTGTCTAGATCAGATTCCAAGGAGAAGAAGAAGAGGCCCATGTTGGTGATTATCACCGTCTCAGTAGCTTTGTTGTTGTTCCTCCTTGCTTCTTGTATAATATGGAAGAGGATAAAACAAACAAGAGGTAAATCTGAGGTTCCTTAATTTGGTTGAAAGTTAACTTTATGCGGAATATATATTAACTAAAGATTTCTGAGTCAATGTTAATCAAATGGATGTTAACTAAAGATTTCTTCCATGCTTTAAATACCAAATTCCCCTGTAAAACTTATGCATCCAGGTATTGTCGAATTCAATGTCATTGTGGACACAAATATAACCAAGTTTCAATTTTGTTTGCTTCCTAATCTTCTCATCTGTTGTGATCGACAGGTTCATAGCCAAACATTCCATTCAAAGATGATGAAAACATAGACTTACCCATTTTCAATATAGTCACAATTGCAAATGCTACAAACAATTTTTCTATTTCTAATAAGATTGGAGAAGGTGGGTTCGGACCAGTGTACAAGGTAATTTGAATTGCATTTACTAAAGTCATATAATTTTTTGTGTTATGGGTTTGTGAGTGTGCGTCAAAAGAGTGAGGGTTGAAAAAAATCTTGTTTTTCTTGTTTGTTTCATTGCACTTCTATGTAGTGTTGATTTGCCTTAGGTGGCCCCATATCTGTCTAGGTGGCTTTCACCTTAGATGTTTTGTTTGGCAAATGCCCGTGTATGATGTTTTTATCTTCAATCTTTATTTACTTTCTTACTTCCCAAAAACAAAACACAAAAAAAAAAGCTTGTGTATTTCCATAGGGTCAGCTATCAACTGGACAAGCGATAGCAGTAAAGAGGCTCTCGGAGAATTCTAAACAAGGGGTTGGTGAATTTAAAAATGAGGTTCAATGGCAGCTTGAGCTCCTTTAGGCTTTTGCGATGTTGCATTCAAGGAGAAGAGAGGATGTTGATCTATGAATATTTACCCAATGGCAGCTTGAGCTCCTTTATTTTTGGTTTAATCTTTCGACCTTTCTTCTAACTTTTTCAATTGAATGTCGAAAACAAACTACACACTACTCGAAGTTGTATATCATTATGTCAATTATTGAACCCAAAACTAATATTCTATACAAATGCCTCTCTTGATCTATGTCATAGATACTACAAAAAGTAACTCTCTTGAATGGAGGAAACGCTTTGATATTATTGTGGGAATTGCTCGAGGGCTTCTCTACCTTCATCGAGATTCAAGACTGAGAATTATTCACAGGGATCTCAAAGCCAACAATGTGCTACTGGACAATGAGATGAATCCCAAAATTTCAGACTTTGGCATTGCTAGAGCTTTTCGAGGAGATCAAATATCCGAGAAAACAAGAAGGGTGATTGGAACTTAGTAAGTACCCAAAAGATTTCTTCCATATACTTACCGAACTTCAAGTTTCATCGACTTCTTTCTTGATTTATTAATTTGATTATGGCGTGCAGTGGTTATATGTCCCCAGAGTATATATTACGCGGGCTCTTTTCAATGAAATCAGATGTCTTTAGTTTCGGAGTACTTGTTTTAGAAATAGTGAGTGGACAAAGGAACAGAAAATTCCGACATCCTAACCATACTCACAACCTTCTTGGACACGTAAGTTTTTACTTGAGTTTGATCTCTTCATTTTTGGAATTTTCTTCCATATTGATCTCTAATATAAATGTGCTCTCTTAGGCATGGAAACTATGGATTGAAGGGAATGCCATCAAGCTGGTTGATGAAAAGTTGGAAACTTCAACAATGTTGATGTCAGAAGTAATAAAATGTATACAAATTGGTCTGTTGTGTGTGCAACAACGCCCTGAAGACAGGCCAACAATGTCATCTGTGGTGTTGATGTTGGATAATGAGGGTGCAATGCTGCCCCGTCCTAAACAACCCGGATTCTATACAGAAGGGAGCAGTGATGAGATAGAACTTGCGTCGACTACGGGAATAAAATGTTCCTCAAATATGACAACTCTAACAATTCTACTAGGCCGATAAGAAATTCCAATTGAAGCACTAATGCTCATGGTTAATAATATTATTTTTTTTCCAAGAAGAGAGTTAATACCATATTTGATAACAGCTTTACTAATTATGGATGACAGAATATATAAGTTTCCTTGTTTGATAGTAGACGAGATAGAATGAATGACCAAGTTTTATTGGCCAAAGACTTTTCAATGCGCAAGTCAGTAAACTGGTGAGATTTATGCAATCGAGATGAGAGTTGTTGCATACTTCCTTCGGAGTTAGGTGGGATGGATTCTGGATTGTGATCCCTTATTTCTTGTTGTGATGTTATTGTCAATTAATTTTTTCTGTTTTTGAGGGATCCTTGTAAAAAAACTTGACAGAACGTGTAATATTTTCTTAGAAAAATCTTAAATCAAGTCTTCAATGTGTATAATACATTTCTATTATATTTATTAAACTTGAACTAAAAAGATTCACACATGTAATTTTTTGAACTTTAAAATTTCTTTTTGCTATTTCTCTAGAAAACAGGTTTCATGATAGATCCAATCATTGATTATTTTTTTTTTTTTTTGTTGATCAAATTGATTTTCTTTTCAAAGACACATTATGGTCGTTAAAAGAATTTAATGATATTTTAATACAGTTATTTTGTATCGTAATGACACAACCACTTGCTACTACACGGCTTGGTAGAAGAGGTAGAACTCATAATTTTTTGTTTGAAGATAAGCGACGGCAAAAGACATAATAATTTGTGATTAGTTTTATAATGTGTCATATGGTGTCCCACATATACTAAATAATTTTTAGCATTTTATAGATCTCCACTTACAATTACAAAAAAAAAAAAAAAAAAATACAATGATTGATATACAAAAAAAAAAAAAAATTATTTCAAATTTTGCTAAAAGCTTAATTATATTACACTAACAATCATACGTTAATCAGCATTAGATAAATAAATAATAATGATAATAATTTCACCAAATTTTAAATAAAAATATAAATTTATCCTTACAAAAACATTTCTTAAAATTTGTTTAAAATACGAATTACCTTATGTGATTTTGAAAATTATATTCCGCCCTTTTAAATTTATAATCGCATAACAAATTTATTCTATTAATGAAGTATCAAATAAATTACCAGTTTTTAATAATGTCATAAACATATTTCAATTAACAATTCAAATAATTTTATTATTGTATAGAAGAATCGTTAGAAATTTTATTTTTTATGTTAATTGTATTAAATAAACAATTCAAATAAGGAATTATTTCTCATTTTTCAAATCACAGGAAACAATTTGTATTTTAAATAAATGCCAGGAGGTGAATTTGTAATTTACCTATTTTAATACTTTTAAATAATAAAAAAAAGGTTTATTACACTTAATATTTCGAAACTATTACCAAATGTCTACTTAATTCATGATCGATTGAGTTTACTAAGTGCCTAATGTATATAAATTAAAATTTATTTATTTCTTAAACTATCGATTGAATCTATTAACCTTTTAAAATATTTAATTTAAACATATTTAATCAATTCTTATGATGAATTTCCTTTATAAGGATAACGATAATTATCTATAGTAAGTTTTTTTACTTATCTTTTATAATGGTTGCATACTTGCTTTTTTTTAGTATTATATGTCACATCACATCTCGTTTATAATTTTTAATTAATTATTTTTAATTTTTTTGCTAAGTTTTTTTTATAATTTAATTAATGTATTATTTTATTCTATTATTATTTTCAGTAAAGTATTATTATTTAAATTATCTAATTATATTTATTTAGTATATCTAATACTCTCATAATTTTAATACTCTCATAATTTCATAGGCAAAACTAAAAAATTAAATTCTAATAATAATTTAAACACACAAAGAAATTAAAAACTTTTTAATGACAAAATAAATTTTAAATTTTTTTTTGTAATAAAATCTTGATGAGATTGAATCTTTTTAATAATTTATAATATTTATGAACATATATTTTATTTTACGATTTTTTAAGAGCTAAACATGTTTGAATTAAATAATTGAAGAATATAGCACATTCAGTCGATAGATAAAGGGTTGAGAAAAAAAAGGTAAAGGAAGGGAGAGGGAAAGGGTTGATGTTGCGACGGTGGTGGCTCTGCGCCATTGTTGGCACTACCGGCGAGTCTACGCAACAGCGGTTGTGGTGGTTGGGAAGGAGTGGCCGAAGCTAGGAAGAGGTGATCAGAGTTGGGGGCCTGATCGGAGTTGGGTGTTGGCCGGAGAAAGGGAATGAGTTCTGCAAACCAGTGGCCGGAGACTGCCGGAGTTTGGGGTAAGAGTTTGGTTACTTTGGTAATGTGATTAATGGGTAGAATGGTATTAACAAAAAATAAAAAATAAAAAATAAAAATTGATAATTGATAATTGGGTGTCTAATCTAATTTTGCTAGGGATCATAAAAAAAAAATATTAGGAAGATAATCATGAAAGATTTTTTACTTTTGAATTATACACACAATAAAACATCACACACTAATCAACACTAATCAAAGAATGAAAAATTTTCATGATACATTTATGATATTTTTTTAATGATCCCTAATATTACTCAAAAACCAATTACCAACACAAGTGAAAGACTGGGGGAATTCTTTTCCCCTTCTCACCTACATGTATTTCTCCTAATTCTATTGGCACACCATAAATATTTTCAACTTACATTATTTTATGGTTCGAATATCAATTATTCGAACAAAAATCTTGATATTTGGATAATTAATTTCTGTTGAGAAATTGATAACATTTAATTTTTGTTCTGAAACTTATATAAAAAAACTCACAAATGATAAGAACCTAAACTGATAGCTGGTATGAAGCTGGGATGGGACTTGAGAGTTGGTTTGGACTTGACATCGTGGAAGAGTGCAGATGACCCTTCATTCAGAGATTTCTCTTATGTGCTCGATGTTGATGGTCTTCCACAAACCATTATACATAAAGGGTCTGTTATGCAGCACCAAAGTGGGATATGGAATGGTCTGCAGTTTAATGGAGCCGAGCTTAAAAACTCTATCTTCAATGCTAATTTCATCCATAATTCAGGGGAGGTGTATTTCATGTTTGATCTATATCAACAACTAACAAGGTTGGTTTTGAATTACACTGGGATAATGCAATGTGTGATATGGAACAATAGAAACCTTGATTGGGTTGTCATTAATACAGTACCTAGTAATCCATGCGAAAGTTGGGGCCAGTGTGGTCCTAATTCTAATTGCACAATCTCTAATGAATCATCACAAGATTGGAATACGATGGTTTGGGATGGTGGGTGCGTTCGCAAATGCCCATTAAACTGTTCGGATGGAGAAGGATTTGTGATATTCAAAGGCGTGACCATCCCAGATTTGTTAGAGTATTTGCTGAACGCTAGTATGACACTTAAAGAATGTGAATTGAAGTGTTTAAAGAATTGTTCTTGAACTGCTTATGCCAACTCCGATACTGCTGGAGGGGGTAGTGGATGCTTGCTCTGGTATGGGGATTTGATTGATATTCGAAGCTTCCCAAATCCTGGTGTTCAAACTCTATATTTGGGTTACAGCTGCAGACCGAGGTACGTTTCTTGTGATTTGTGTGCAATAATTCATTAGGCTACATAAATTTGGCCAAACACATAAACTACACATTTTTTATTTTTAAATATAATTTTCACAGGATGGTGTTTGTAGAGTCTAGATCAGGTTCCAAGGAGAAGAAGAAGAGGCTCGTGTTGGTGATTATTCCCGTCTCATTAGCTTTGTTGTTGTTCCTCCTTGCTTCTTGTATAATATCGAAGAGGATAAAACAAACAAGAGGTGAATCTAAGGCTCCTTAATTTGGTTGAAAGTTAATTGGAATTACTTGTTTGTTTTGTTAGAGTTTCCTGTTCAGAGTTTATTCTTTTGTTGACTTAATGTTGGCTCCCATTGGACTCCGTCAAAGACAACATTTAAATGACACGCATTATCTTAATCCTATTATTTCATTGGTTCTTTAATGTTTGCTCCCATTGGACTCCGTCAAAGACAGCATTTAAATGCTTGCATTATCCTAAGCCTAATATTTCATTGGTTCTTTATGATAACATAGTTTGACAATATTGTTGGGTCTATTTCCTTACATCTTAAATTTTTGGATAGCCTTTTTTTTTTTTTTTTTTTTTTTTTTTTTAAAATCAGCAACAGAAAGAGCCTTTATTGATGAAATCAAAACATACAATGCATATGAAAATACATCAACAAAGTTGAAGGAAAGTGCAAAAAGCATCAAAGTGTATCTCCCAAATCCCAACTAGGTTGGCACCAAGAAGAACACCCAATCATCTGCTAGCTCAAGCCAAAACGTTGGTGAGAGACAAACAGAAAAAGAAGAGGGGATAGATTAGATCAACCAAGCAAACTACAAGGATAGAAACAACAACAACCTAGGATAGAAAAAGCAGTAACCAAACTGAGCTAGCGGATCAACAACCAAACTAAGCTAGCAAAACACAAGACACATCAGCATCTGAACTGATTTTCCAACAGAGATCAACATGGCAGCAGCACCTCTGTTTCAGCTTCAAATTTGTTCAGATGCATTTTCTCAGAGCATCCCAATCCAGTATCAAATGCTTCTCAAATTTGAAATTTGATGAAAAACGTCGAATGAGGTGCTCTAACCCTTTCACCAAAATCATATCAAATAAAGGCAAAACCAAAGCTTTCATCAAATGAAGGGAGCCTTTCATCTTTCATCAAATTTAAATTTACCATTGGGCCAGACATCCTCCGGATGTCCACCCAAATGTTCATTAAGGGCAATTTTGATAGCTTTTTTGTTCATGTCCGGGGGACAACCTCCAGGACATCTGCCCGGATATCCTTCTGGATAACTGAGAATGTGAAAAAATCTGATGAAAATTTTAGTTTTAGCATTGGAATGAACGGGTATCAAATCAGAATTTTACTCAAATTTGATGAAATTTTTGATTCACCGTTAAAGATGGTCTCACCTGTTGTATGTTTGACACAATCACATTTGTTAGGTGTTTTTTTTTTTTATTTTTATTTTTTACTATTTTTTATATTTATTTTTTGTTGTTGTAATTGGCAATCATGTTGGGCAAAAAACATCATTCATTTGTAATTTCTTTCTTTTTCTTTTATCTGTGAGGTTACGAGAGTTTAGATACGAATCCAATCTGAGTTGTGCTTGTGTAAAAGAGTTTGTGCTGACATTCCGTATCTTGACTTGAGCATTCCTTGATTGATCGCTCGAGCGGGCTTTCGTGCGCTGTCTAGTGTTTTTGTTTATGTTATGAACTTTTGGGAAGCATATTTTACTGCTTGAGTGGTAGATGTTGCGCTCGAGGGGTTGGCTTATATATGAGAACCTTTGTTATCAGAATCTTATAATTCGCGATTCGATTCGCAATTTTTGCAAAATCGATATAAATCTACGGGTGAATCTATTTTGGAAATGAATCTCTAATGAATCGCACGATTCACAATTGATTCACAATTTGATTCGCTTTTTACGACTCATGCAATTTTGGAAATTATTGTGTCCAACATATTTTCGACTCTTTTTTTCTCTCTATCTTTTTAGTGAAAATGACATAATACAACTTTTAATAACGTTTAATACCAAAATAACCAACATATATACGTGATTTATTATTATTTTAGTGATCATAGAGTTTTTAATAAGATCTAATCAGATTCAGTCACACTCAACATATTTTTAACATTTCTTCTCAATTTTTCCCTTTAAAGAATCATAATATATTTTCTAAAAATGTTTAAGATTAAAGTTATTCTATGAATTATCTATTGCTATTTTATTAAATTAAATATAATTGAATATTGCATGTGTGAGGTCATTTATACCTTTTAAAATGTTTTAGGCTTTAAAATAAAAGATTCTAAATAATTCTTTCTTATTATTTGCTCACTATTTCTTAAAAAAGTATGTATACTTATTCTTCAAATATCAATAAAAGGGCATACCCAGTGCACGAAACTCCCGCTTAAGCAGGGTTTGCAGAAGGGTTGATATACGCAGCCTTGCCCTCGCAAGTGGAAAGACTATTTCCTCGATTCAAACCTGTGACCACTAGGTCACCAAGGGGCAGCCTTACCCTTGCTCGTCGTTAATCATTGTTACTTTGGAAATCGATAGTTTGTCTATTTGGTTATTTCTTTATTAAATGGTTGATAAGAAATATCTAAAAAAGAAAAAAAAGGTAAGATGGTGATCTTACATAGAAACCTTTGTTAATTTCTTACCTATTAAATTACGTGATTATCATTCAAAATAACAATTTTATTGATTTAAGTCTAAACATTTCATATTCATAAGATATATTTAACATCTAAATGTGTAGATATGTGTTTTTAAGTAATTTTAAAAAAAGTGACCGAATCTTTACGATTTGCGATTCGGTACGAGGCTATTTTGATTCACGATACGAATCCTGATTTGACAACTATGGTGAGCACTGCCTTTAGTCACACCGCTTGAGCGGTAAATTGAGCGCTTGAGTGGTCTTTGCAACTCTGTTTGGTGAAAAGTATGCCGTTTGCTATTTTCAAGGTTGAATGTGTCCAAATTTTCAAAGAGAAGTAAAAATACGAAGAATTTTATATTGGAGCAGGTTTGTATATGAGTTTTCTTGATATGTAGAAGGTGATCGATTGATCAATGAGTTATATATTGACAAATATCAAGGGTTGTTTTTGTTCTTTTATTCACAAAAAGAGTGGTGTTCATCGGTGGATTTTGGAGAACTTGGGCCTCAAGCTTTGATGGATTCCAATGTGGCTTATCGTCGTGGATTCGATATCGGCGTCATGGATTCAACGTTAATAATTCCGAGGTGAAGACGGCAGTGGAGGAGGCACATCGGGTTCGGTTCAATTCAGGGCACAGATTCGCTAAGTAATTGAAGGTTTTCGTATGTAGTTCCTTTTTGTTTTCTTAGTGGATTATTTTGACTTTGGCCCTTGGTTTTTATCACAATTGGAGGAGTCCAATTGTGATTTTTTCCATGTTAAATCGTTATGCCGATTTGTTGTTGATTGTTTGATGGGGATTGTTATTCATTGTTTAAAATTGAATCATAATCACAAATTATTATCTTGGGGTTTCTTAAGAATTTTCAATTGGTATTAAAGTAGGTCGCTCAATCTTTGTTTTTTCAAAGCTATATGAGCAAGATCTTGTTTGATTTGTGATAACGGATTCAATTTGTGAGGAGAATTCCACGATGCGACCACCCCTACTTTACAGATCTAATTATTCTTTTCGGAAAGCTCGGATGAGAGCATTTTTAAAAGCAGTTGATTAAAAAGTTTGGCAATCCGTCATGTCTAGGTGGACTAAACCTACAATTACCATTGATGGATTAACGTTCCCCAAACCAATTGACTAATGGGACACAATCGATTACCAATATATTATCTGGATTAGTAAAGCTATTAACTCCTTATTTTGCACCAATTTAGTCGTATTTACAATTGCGAAGCCACAAAAGAGGCATGGGATATATTAGAAACTATTCATGAGGGTACTCTTTCGGTTAAACGCTCAAAACTTCAAAGGCTCGCTTCTAGTTTTGAATACCTTTCAATGAAAAATAGTAAGATCTTTGATGAATTTTATGCCAAGTTGAGTGATATTGTGAATTTCAGCTTTAATTTAGGTGAAAAAATATTAGAATCCAAGAAATGTGAGAAACATTTTGAGGTCCTTGCCTGATCGGTTTCAACCAAAAGTTACGGACGGCTATTGAGGAGGCTCAAGATGTTGACAACCTGAAGCTGGATCATTTAGTTAGAATCTCCAAACCTATGAGGCTCATATGAATTTAAAAAAGAAAGAAAAAATTGATGTTGTTTTTATTGCTTTTAGTAGTGCTCATAGAGTTGGAAATGCTTTCGATGAGGATTCTGAGTTTGATTCTGAGATGACAGATGCTTTTATAAAACACTTCAAAAAGTCTTTTCTGAAAAAGGGGCATAATCTTTTGAAATCAACTCATAAATCCAAAGGCAAAGATAAGCTCAAAATTGAGTCTATAATCGAGAAGAAGATATGAAAAGTTCAAGGAAATTCTCAAAGAGTCCAATGCTATGAATGCCAAAGATTTGGCCAATTTTCTCAAGAATGCCTTAATCGATTTAGGAAGGAGAAAACTTTCACTATCACTTGGCATGATGAACTGATAAGGATGAAAGTGACAATGAGGCTCAAGGCAAAGAAGGGCATGAACCATTTCTTGCTTTCATGGCAGTTTCCGTAGCTGAGGGATGAATAGATTATGCTGAGGGCAAGTTGAGTATGCTCATGGGCACGATCTTTCCACCCCTCCTTACTTTGACGGATCTGAATACTCGTACTGGAGTGCTCAAATGAGGGTGTATTTATTGGCATTTAATGCAAGCTTGTGGAGGATCATAGAGGAAGGGTTTGATATGCCATATGAACTCGATTTGATAACCAACTTGAGAAGCTTGAAACCTCAAGAGCAATGGAGTGAACTTGAGTTGCAACACTTTGGATACAACTCAAGAGCATTAGAGGAAATACGAGATACTATCTCGGATGCCATCTCGGAAGGTGGGCAAACTCATATTTCTCATTGTGAGACGGCCAAGGAAGCATGGGATTTGTTAAAATCTATCTATGAGGAAGCAAGTTCTAATGTTGAGTCTCAAGGCAATTCCACTCCTCATGCATCGAGTGTTGACTCTTCGGATGAAGATTCATCTATTGATAAGAATGAGAATGAAAGCTCCACTTCTAGGTCTTCAAATGGTGGTAGAGAGTCTTCAAGCACAAAAGAAGAAGTAGATGGTGTAACTTTTCATGAAGCGTATGAGATGTTGTATAAGCGAAGTTTCACCTTCACGAAGATGAATATGAAACTGTCTACGAAGCTCAGGTTGAGTAGAGAAGGGAAGGAGAGAGTAGAGTAAGAGCTCATGGAAGCTCAAGTAGAAGTTAGTGTTCTCTAAAATGAAATGGAGTTTTTGATTGCCAAACTTTCCACATGTGAAATGGAGAGAAATCAATTGCTTCATGCTCATGATGAGTTGAAAGAGAAGAATGGTGATCTTGAAAGAGATTTGGAGACTTGTTCAAAGTCTGGGAAAGAGCTTGAGGTGAAATTATCTCCTCGGAGTTTGCTCGAAAGTGTCAAAGTTTCAAGTGCACAAAGTGTGGATGTGGCTCCTTGTACTCAATACATGGCCAATGATAATGGAGGAGTTGGTGTCATCAAATAACATGTCTCACCAGCCAAAGACTCAACTTCTAAGGATGAGAGCACTCAAGATTTCAAGGCTAGGGTAATATCGCTTAATTTTCTTCTTTTGTCTCATAATTGTGTAGCTAAGTGTAAATTTATTCTGTTTGTCATCATTGTGGGCTTAAGGGTCACATTAGATCTCATTGTTTTGAATTTTTTGAGACCAAACATAAAGCGAGGTTGAGTTTGGCTAGATCTTTGAATTGGAGGGTTGTATCCTAGTCAAGATGGGTTCCCATTGAAGGGAAAGGGAGCCACAACATCAAGACATTGCCCAAGAACCGCAATTTGAATAGCATTGTCCATACTAAAGAGGTTTGGGTGAGGAAGCCAGATTTGGGTTGACTTATTGATTATCTGGTCTTGTGTGTGTGTGTGTGTGTGTGTAGACACCCCATTTTTGACCGACCTTAAGACTCAGACGTCACCGATTGAGCGCTTGGTGATGTTGCATATCGTGCTCGTTCAGAGGTTTCGGAGTCTCGGCTGCGAGCCTTGCCTCCGGACTTCCGGACTCTTTCATACCTTGCCTCGGTTTGCGAACCAGGCTCGGTTTTCTCTGTTTCTCTTCCTGAAGGGAGGGAGAGGTCTTGTAGACCATCTCTCAATGGCCGTAGGCTACGTTTCGTGGTCGTAGGCCATTTTTGCTCGTTTGGAGTCCGGTTCCCGATTTTTCGGAATCGTTGGCCGTGTGCCTCAGTTCGGGACCGTCTAACCATCTCCGTTTGCTCCGGTTTTTGGCATACATCTTATTTGCTCCCTTTTGAGGGACACTGTGGTCCGAGAGACCGACTTCATGGTCGAACACCACTCCCGGTGCCTAACTGTAATAACACTCATCACTGTTTACCGATAAACGTTGATTACCGTTAAACTGAACTGATTATGACTGATAACTGAACTGATAATGACTGATAATTGAACTGATTAAAGTACTGAACTGACTGACTGAAAACTAAAACTGAATTGACTGAGTCTATCTGTTTAATTGTGCATCTATCTGTTTGATTGATTATTTGATCTGTTCGTGTTTTAGTGTTTAAACTGCTAATTGAAGGCCTTATCGGCGGCCGAATCGGGAATTGATTGATGTTTTATGATCCTCATAATTAATGTGATTTTATGGTATATTTATCTGAAAACTGATTAGGTATGATTAAACTAGATTAAAATGAGTTAATTGCAAAGTTTGCCGTAATTACCGTTTTGCCACCGAGTGGCCCACTACCTAGTCACTATTAGAGCCTTGCACACTTGAATCAAAACGTTTTCCTCAGCCTTCTTCCTTGCCTTGCCGACCTTAGTGAGAGAGAGAGACTTGAGAGGTAGATTTCATCTCACTTTGCTTGGTTTTGCTTGGAAATTTAAGAGAATTGAAGTGTAGATTGCTTAAATTGAGCTCCTAATCTTGCATTGGAGACCTAAGGTAGAGTAATTACCCTCTTGTTTATCTTGTTCTTGCATGATTCATGTCAAAATTGAGAATTGAGCCATGGATTAGTCCTAGCATGTTGAAATAGAGCATAATTCTTGCATGCATGTTTGAATTGTTGGATTTTGAGTTGAGTTCATGGAAAATTGTTACATGCATGTCCATGATTTTGTAATGGTCCATGGTTTCATCATGTTTTGGAAACAATTGGCTCCTTAGAGCATCAAATTGAAGCTTTGAATTGATTTGAATTCATGCATGTTTGCATGTTCATCCTGTTCTTGAAAATGGTTTGAAATTAGGTTTGAATTAAACACCCTTGGGCTTTGATTTCTCAAAGTTGAGTTTTGAATCATGTTTAACTATGTGTTTACAAATATTTTCTGGAAATTCAGCCCAAAAGGTGGAGTTTTGAGTTGTTAAACCTGGTTTTGGCTTGGAGGTGCAATATGGAATTCCCAGATTTTGCACTTCCGCTCGAGCGGGGAAATTGGCGCTCGAGCGTGGAATCCGAGCATCCAGTATTTCTCTGCACTGTTGTACAGTCCGCTCGAGCGGAGGATTGGGAGCTCGAGCGGAGGCATGTGTCTCACGATCGAGCGGGCGTCGAACGTCCGTCGAGCGGAGATTTCACCCATCCAGTACTTTTACAGTACGCTCGAGCGGGAAAGTTGACGCTCGAGCGTGTACCTTTGCTGCATGACCGCTCGAGCGGGTAAACCTGCGCTCGAGCGGGACTCTGTTTTCTGAAAATTTTGAAACTGTTTTCTGATCACATCTTTGCATCCTCATCCCATTCTAGGCATTCTTAGGCCTAGTTTAAGGCATCTTACTGAGGATATAGATGTAGAACACACCGAGGCATTAGGGGTTAAGTTACTATCTTTCCCAGCTGTGTAGCTTAGTGTGTTCAATCTGTTAACTGTGTAGGGTTGGCGACTGGGGAGGTACGTTCTAGCATTCTGTAGCCCAGAACTCTGTGAGTAACGATTGTGTAAAGATATGTTCAAAAATGATTATTTTCTGAACAACTGAACTGTACTGTTTCTGAATTGAATACCGTTAATTGAATGAATGTATGTCCTATATTCTGAACTGTATTGTGGCATCCTTAGCACCTACTGTTTACTGTTTACTGTTACTGTTACAGAGATCTCTGCCGGTTCCCTTGTTGGAACCACCACTGTTTACTGACTGATGGCCATCACTACTGTTCGGTCTTTTAAGACCTACTGTTTACTGTACTGTTATGCTAATGGATGTACCACATATGACTGTACTGACTGAATGACTGAAATACTGTTTAAATGGACTGTTTTCATACTGTAAGGACATTCATTCTTAACCCCTTTACGCATTATGTTATTCACTGGGCTTTAGCTCACTGCTTATATATATATATGTAGGTGTTCAGGCACCAGACCGTGGCTAGGAGCGTCAGGGTTACTCCAGTTTTGTCAAGCCAGCCTATGTGCCTCACTGCGAGGTTCCGAGCCTATCGTGTTAAGGCTTAGGGGTGTTTTACAAATCCCCCCTTCTGTACTGTCTTACTGTTCTGTATAGACTGAATGTTTACTGCACTGTTATGTAAAGGGTTGAGTCCCTAGACTGAATGATTGTACATATTGTGCGTACTGTTCTGTACTGTTTATGTATATATGTATGAAGTCTTTTTGCATACAAACTGTCACAGCTCCTTGGACATTATTTATTTATTGTTTTGGCTTCCGCCAGGCCCTATACTCTGTTTTACTGTACTACTGTTCTGCAGGCCTTCGGTAATCTCGGATTACTAGCCGGTTACGGTGCTAAACCCATAGGGCCGAGTTTGGGTCGTGATAGAGTGGTATCAGAGCGATACTTACCACGAGTTATACCGCACACACGTGTCCAAATGAGCTATAGGGTGTCCTAGAAACGTGATTAGGGCATCTCATGAGCATGATAAGTGTGTGGTTATGATATGACTGACTGAATATACGCTAACGTGTTAAACTGTTAAACAAATGACTGCTTATGTTCAAAACCGTTATAACTGCTTATAGTGAAATGGATAACGCAAACACTGCAAATGAAACTAAATCCTCATCCTCTGAGGCCAGAATGGCCAGACTGGAACAAATGATAGAACTGATAACTGTAAGACTGGACCAACAACTGAATCAACAGCCCCCACCTCCTCCTCCGGTTGTACCGGAACAGAATGTGGATGTAAATGATGGGGACATAATTGCACTGACCCAAAAGTTCAGCAAAATGAAACCGCCATCCTTTCAGGGAGGCCTTGAACCGTTAAAAGCGGAAGCTTGGGTTCTGGAGACTGAAAAATTGTTTGAAGTTTTCCCGTACTCTAAAGCACACAAAGTACTGTTAGCCACCTTTACATTGCAAGAAGAAGCTAGAAGGTGGTGGATGCTCATCCGTGATGAAAATACCGTTCTGACTTGGGCTCAATTCAAAGGAGCCTTCTTTGAAAAGTACTTCCCTCAGTGTGTTAGGGACAGAAAAGTAACTGAGTTTGAACAGCTGAGACAAGGAGCAATGTCCGTGGCTGAATATGAGACGAAATTCACCGAGCTTGCTAGATATGCACCGCTTATGGTGGATACTGAGTATAAGAAGGCCAGAAAATTTGAAGGCGGCCTTAATGTTGCAATTCTTGACCGAATAAATGTTCTGAAGTTACCGAACTACGTGAATGTTCTTGACAGAGCCTTGATGGCTGAATCAAATATTGAAGCACTGAAAACTGAAATACCAGCATCAGAATGGCATGGTAAGAGGTAGGGTTTTAAATTCAAGAAAGGCAAGCATAGTCCATTGAACAAGAAACAGAACACAGGGTCAATGACTACGTCTAGTCAAGGAAACCGTACAATACCGCCCTGTTCTGAATGTGGTAAAAATCACAAGGGAGTCTGTTACAAGATATCAGGAGCCTGTTATAGGTGTGGCAAAGTGGGCCACATGGTTAAAGACTGTCCCTCTGCTCCATAAGCTAGTAGTAAAGCTACACCAAGCGTAACGGGATCAACTGTTACACCAAAACCGAACCCCAAAGCTACCGCGAAAGAGCCTATGAGGCAGGGCCGAGTGTTCGCCCTAGTACCGGGAGATGTCCAGAATACCGAGACCGTTGTGTCAAGTATTCTCTCTATTTGTACTCAGAATGCTTATATACTGATTGATTCGGGGTCTACGCATTCTTATGTGTCGCATGCTTTTTCGCGTAAATTGAATAGACCCTTAGAACCTATGAACTATCTGTTAGCTGTATCATCACCCGTTGGGGGATCTATGACTTGTGCATACATGTACCCTGCTTGTGAAATCATTGTTGGAGATGCACATCTGTTTATCGATTTACTGCCATTGAACATTGATCATTTTGATGTACTATTGGGGATGGACTGGTTAACGAAATATCATGCCATCATAGACTGTGTAACGAAACAAGTAGTTTTCCATCCACCTGGTCTACCTGAATTTGTATTTAATGGGGTAGGAGTAGTACCTCCCCCATATCTGATTTCATCTGTGAAAGCTGTAAAATTGATTAGAAAGGGCTGTAAGGGATATCTGTGTTCTGTATTGACTGTGTCCACTGATGATAATGCTAATGTGAACTGTATTCCTATAGTCAGAGAATTCCCAGATGTTTTTCCAGACAATTTGCCAGGGGATTTGATCGACCGGGAGATTGAGTTTACTGTTGATGTGGTTCCCGGAACACAGCCAGTTTCTAAAGCTCCTTACCGAATGGCTCCAACTGAACTGAAAGAACTGAAAGTGCAGCTGCAAGAACTGTTAGACAAAAAGTTCATCAGACCTAGTACCTCACCGTGGGGCGCACCTGTATTGTTTGTAAAGAAGAAAGACGGCTCACTGAGACTGTGTATTGACTATCGTGAACTGAATAAGGTAACTGTAAAGAATAAATACCCGTTACCGCGTATTGATGACCTGTTTGATCAGTTACAGGGTGCTAAAGTATTTTTGAAGATTGATCTCAGATCCGGATACCATCAGTTGAAAGTTAAATTAGATGACATTGATAAAACTGCTTTTAGAACGATGTATGGACATTACGAATTTTTAGTTATGCCTTTCGGAGTCACCAATGCACCAGCTGCATTTATGGACCTTATGAACAGAATTTTTAAACCATACCTTGACAATTTTATTGTTATATTTATCGATGACATATTGATTTACTCCAAGAGTATAGAAGAACATGAACATCATTTGAGACTTGCCCTACAAACCCTAAGAGAACAGAAACTGTATGCTAAACTGTCTAAATGTGAATTTTGGCTTGACCATGTTATGTTTTTGGGGCATGTTGTTAGCAAAGATGGAATTTCCGTTGATCCGCAGAAAATTGAAGCTGTAGTGAACTGGCCTAGACCAACCAACGTGACTGAAGTCCGAAGCTTCTTGGGTTTGGCTGGATATTATAGAAGATTTGTCAAAGATTTCTCCAAAATTGCCTTACCATTAACTCAACTGACTCAGAAGGGGATATCATTTGACTGGATTGACCAAAGAGAATCTGCTTTCCAGGAGTTGAAAACTCGATTAGTGACTGCACCTGTTCTGACCTTACCTTCATGTACGGATGGTTATACTGTGTTTAGTGATGCTTCTCATAAGGGTTTGGGATGTGTTTTAATGCAGAATGGGAGAGTAATTGCCTATGCTTCCCAACAACTGAGACCGCACGAAAAGAACTACCCGACCCATGATCTGGAACTTGCTGCAGTAGTATTTGCACTGAAAATCTGGCGTCACTATCTATATAGGGTGACATGTGAAGTATATACCGACCATAAGAGTTTAAAGTATTTCTTCACACAGAAAGAACTGAACATAAGACAACGGAGATGGCTAGAACTGATTAAAGACTATGACCTACAGATATTGTACCACCCGAGAAAAGCCAATACCGTTGCCGATGCATTGAGCCGGAAATCAATTGGAAACTTAGCCTGTTTACTCACTGGACAGAAAGAGCTGCTTTGTGACCTTGAAAAATCTGAAATTAAAATTGTTTTGCGAGAACAAGGTGGAACCTTAGCTGCTATTTCTGCTCAACCGGCACTGATTGAAGAAATTAAAGAGAAACAGCAACTGGATGACTTCTTGAAGAAGATCATCGAAGAAAGAGAATCTAAACCGAGACCGGGATTCAAATTTGAGAATAATGTATTGAAATTTCAAGAAAGACTGTGTGTACCGAACGATACTGAACTGAAAAGAAAAGTTCTGCAGGAGGGCCACAACTCAAAATTTTCTATCCATCCAGGGAATACGAAAATGTATCAAGATCTGAAACTGAATTTCTGGTGGCCGGGAATGAAGAAAGAAAATGCTGATTTTGTATCCAAATGTCTTCATTGCCAATAAGTTAAAGCCGAACATCAACGACCCGCAGGCTTATTGCAGGCCCTACCAATACCGGAATGGAAGTGGGAGCATATCACCATGGATTTTATAGTGGGATTGCCTCGCTCCAGTAAAGGTATGGACTCGATTTGGGCTATTGTTGATAGACTGACTAAATCTGCTCACTTCTTACCTGTTAAGACAATTTATAATGCGGACAAATTGGCTATACTCTATATTGATGAAATTGTTAGACTGCATGGAGTGCCTGTGTCCATTGTTTCTGACAGGGATTCGAAGTTTACATCGAGATTCTGGCAAAGCCTACAGACTGCACTGGGTACTGAATTGAGACTAAGTAGTGCCTATCATCCTCAGACAGATGGCCAGTCAGAAAGGACCATCCAGACTCTAGAGGATTTACTGAGAATGTGTGTCCTTGATTTTCAGGGAAACTGGGAAAGCCATTTGCCATTGGCTGAATTTGCTTACAACAACAGCTATCACTCGAGTATTGGCATGGCGCCTTTCGAGGCATTGTGTGGCAGAAAATGTAGATCTCTGATTTGTTGGGCAGAAGTTGGAGACGGGCCTTTGCTTGAGCCCGAGATTGTATATGAAACAGCTGAGAAAGTGAAACTGATACAACAGAGATTGAAAACTGCACAGAGCAGACAGAAGAGTTATGCTGATGTTAGAAGACGAGACAGAGAGTATGAAGTGGGTGATCACGTATTTGTGAAAGTGACACCAATGAAAGGCCAGACTCGTTTTGGAGTCAAAGGCAAATTAGCACCGAGATACGTCGGACCATATGAGATTATTGAGAAAATCAATCCGGTGGCGTATCAAGTTGCGCTTCCTTCTGAAATGGAGCATATGCATAACGTCTTCCACATTTCTATGTTGAGAGACTATCTCTGGGATCCTTTCCATGTAATAGAGCCTACTCATGTAGTGCTAAGTGATGACTACACTTACGAGGAACGGCCTATACAGATTGTAAACAAACGGATCAAGAAACTGAGAAACAAAGAGATCCCGTTAGTGAAAGTCGACTGGCAAAATCATGGTGGCGTGTATGCCACTTGGGAAAGGGAAGATGACATGGCTAAAAGATATCCTGAACTGTTTCCACTGAATCTCGTTTTCTTCCAGAATGAAGGTAACTCGAGTTTAGAGGACTAAACTCTTTATAAGGAGGGGAGACTGTAATAACCCTCATCACTGTTTACCGATAAACGTTGATTACCGTTAAACTGAACCGATTATGACTGATAACTGAACTGATAATGACTGATAATTGAACTGATTAAAGTACTGAACTGACTGATTGAAAACTGAAACTGAATTGACTGAGTCTATCTGTTTAATTGTGCATCTATCTGTTTGATTGATTATTTGATCTGTTCGTGTTTTAGTGTTTAAACTGCTAATTGAAGGCCTTATCGGCGGCCGAATCGGGAATTGATTGATGTTTTATGATCCTCATAATTAATGTGATTTTATGGTATATTTATCTGAAAACTGATTAGGTATGATTAAACTAGATTAAAATGAGTTAATTAGTTTGTCGTAATTACCGTTTTGCCACCGAGTGGCCCACTACCTAGTCACTATTAGAGCCTTGCACACTTGAACCAAAACATTTTCCTCAGCCTTCTTCCTTGCCTTGCCGACCTTAGTGAGAGAGAGAGACTTGAGAGGTAGATTTCATCTCACTTTGCTTGGTTTTGCTTGGAAATTTAAGAGAATTGAAGTGTAGATTGCTTAAATTGAGCTCCTAATCTTGCATTGGAGACCTAAGGTAGAGTAATTACCCTCTTGTTTATCTTGTTCTTGCATGATTCATGTCAAAATTGAGAATTGAGCCATGGATTAGTCCTAGCATGTTGAAATAGAGCATAATTCTTGCATGTATGTTTGAATTGTTGGATTTTGAGTTGAGTTCATGGCAAATTGTTACATGTATGTCCATGATTTTGTAATGGTCCATGGTTTCATCATGTTTTGGAAACAATTGGCTCCTTAGAGCATCAAATTGAAGCTTTGAATTGATTTGAATTCATGCATGTTTGCATGTTCATCCTGTTCTTGAAAATGGTTTGAAATTGGGTTTGAATTAAACACCCTTGGGCTTTGATTTCTCAAAGTTGAGTTTTGAATCATGTTTAACTATGTGTTTACAAATGTTTTCTGGAAATTCAGTCCAAGAGGTCGAGTTTTGAGTTGTTAAACCTGGTTTTGGCTTGGAGGTGCAATCTGGAATTCCCAGATTTTGCACTTCCGCTCGAGCGGGGAAATTGGCGCTCGAGCGTGGAATCCGGGCATCCAGTATTTCTCTGCACTGTTGTACAGTCCGCTCGAGCGGAGGATTGGGAGCTCGAGCGGAGGCATGTGTCTCACGATCAAGCGGGCGTCGAACGTCCGGAGATTTCACCCATCCAGTACTTTTACAGTACGCTCGAGCAGGAAAGTTGACGCTCGAGCGTGTACCTTTGCTGCATGACCGCTCGAGCGGGTAAACCTGCGCTCGAGCGGGACTCTGTTTTCTGAAAATTTTGAAACTGTTTTCTGATCACATCTTTGCATCCTCATCCCATTCTAGGCATTCTTAGGCCTAGTTTAAGGCATCTTACTGAGGATATAGATGTAGAACACACCGAGGCATTAGGGGTTAAGTTATTATCTTTCCCAGCTGTGTAGCTTAGTGTGTTTAATCTGTTAACTGTGTAGGGTTGCCGACTGGGGAGGCACGCTCTAGCATACTGTAGCCCAGAACTCTGTGAGTAACGATTGTGTAAAGATATGTTCAAAAATGATTATTTTCTGAACAACTGAATTGTACTGTTTTTGAATTGAATACCGTTAATTGAATGAATGTATGTCCTATATTCTGAACTGTATTGTGGCATCCTTAGCACCTACTGTTTACTGTTTACTGTTACGGTTACAGAGATCTCTGTCGGTTCCCTTGTTGGAACCACCACTGTTTACTGACTGATGGCCATCACTACTGTTCGGTCTTTTAAGACCTACTGTTTACTGTACTGTTATGCTAATGGATGTACCACATATGACTGTACTAACTGAATGACTGAAATACTGTTTAAATGGACTGTTTTCATACTGTAAAGACATTCATTCTTAACTCCTTTACGCATTATGTTATTCACTGGGCTTTAGCTCACTGCTTATATATATATATATGTAGGTGTTCAGGCACCAGACCGCAGCTAGGAGCGTCAGGGTTACTCCAGTTTTGTCAAGCCAGCCTATGTGCCTCACTACGAGGTTCCGAGCCTATCGTGTTAAGGCTTAGGGGTGTTTTACAAATCCCCCCTTCTATACTGTTTTACTGTTTTGTATAGACTGAATGTTTACTGCACTGTTATGTAAAGGGTTGAGTCCCTAGACTGAATGATTGTACATATTGTGCGTACTGTTCTGTACTGTTTATGTATATATGTATGAAGTCTTTTTGCATACAGACTGTCACAGCTCATTGGACATTGTTTATTTATTGTTTTGGCTTCCGCCAGGCCCTGTACTCTGTTTTACTATACTACTGTTCTGCAGGACTTCGGTAATCTCATATTACTGGCCGGTTACAGTGCTAAACCCATAGGGCCGGGTTTGGGTCGTGACACTAACAGTCAATTTTCGGGGCCTCGGGCTGCGCGTTTCGGCCCCCGAACTTTCATTCTGCATCGGTTTGAGTTCATTTTTGGCAGGGACCTCTGTTTCATTGGTAAGAAGGCCGTAGAAGGGTGGGAGGCTAGTAATTGTTCTGTTAGCCAACTTTATCCCTTCATCGCCCTCCGTCGCCTGATTTTCTGCACTTCAAAGCCAATGTTGAACACCCTTGGGCCATTTTCTTGAACCCTAAATCCCATATTTGTGATGTACACATCTGGGAGGCCACCAATATTTGGTGGCCGGCCATTAATCCTTTCTGACCCTTTTGAACCCCTCCTAAAAGTGGGTTGTTCTCTCTCCTGGTTCACTTTTTCTAGTGTTTAACCACAGGGTTGTGTTGTGCACACATCAGAGGCTCTCTATTTGTGGTGGCTGGCCATTAATTATACTTGAACCTTTTGACCCTTGGCCGGCCGGCCACCTGCAACTGAGATAGCTGGCCGGCCATGCTCCTGGTACCCTGTTCCTTACAGCTGTGTATCTGTTTTCCCCCCAGATTGTGTATCTCGGGGGGTGCATTTTTGGGGGAAAACTTGATTGTTTTCCCTCCATTTTTCCCCCCCATTTTCCCCCTCCTTTTGTCTATATAACCAGCCTCTAGCTCAAATTTTAGAGGTTGGAAAAAGGACCTAAGAGCCTTGCATACATACACCTTCTTCTCCCTCTCTTCCAAGCTCCAATCCTTCAAACCCTACACCATTTTGCACTACACCTCACAGCACCACATCCCTATCTTCCATTCCAGCAGCTGGAGGTTGTTCTTCAGAGCCTAGGAGTGCTACAACTCAAGCCAAGAGGCTGTCAAGACTTGGTCTACAAGGATAAGCTCCATTTCCCCCTTTTTGGTCCATATTTTGTATGCTTTCCAAGTCATTCTTGCTTGCTGATTTGGGGTCCGACCCTAACTGGAATTAGGCTTATTTTGAGCCATTTTTCATGTTTGTTTAAGGGTATTTACCTGTTTGAGGTCTCCTTGTTGCACTTGCTTCATTATCCCCCTTGTATGCCATCTCTTTGTGTAGTATTTTTGGCCTATGTATAAATTGTTTTGAGCTCTGTCATGAACAGAAAAGTGGCTTATTTTGAGCCCTTCTTCAACATTGTTGAAGGGCTCATTGCTGTTTGAGGCTTTCATTTATCACTTGCCTTTATATCTCTCTTTTGGCTCCATTTTTGCATGATTTGTTAGCCTCTTATGCTCCTATTTTTAGGTTCTGGTCCGAACTAAAAATGGCCTTATTTTGACCCCATATTCATGTTTCATTAAGGGTCTTTCATTTTTTGAGGCATCCTTTTTATACTTTGTGTTATATCTCTTTTTTTGGCCTTATTTTGCATAGCATTTTGAGCATTCTTGCATACTGTTTTGGATCCGGCCATCAACTGTAAAATATCATATTTTGGGCCCCTCTTTAACATTGTTGAAGGGCCCTCATCTGTTTGAGGTCTGCAGCTGTGACTCACTTCTTTATCTCACATTTAGGGCCATTTTTGCATGCTAGTTTTTCCCTATTTGTGTTTGCTGTTTAGCCTCGCTTAAAGCTGTAAACATGCTTGTTTTGGGACTGCCTTGAATCTGTCTTCACATGTCATGAGCAAATAATGCATGCTTGATGTAGCTACAAGTCATTTCTTAAATCTTGCATTTCGGGACCATTTCATGCATCGGGTGCTATATTGTCTTGATTCGGGGCTGTTTTGGGTCATGTTTGCTGCTGAAACTTGCATGTTTGTATGCCATATTCCATGCCTTGCCATGTCTCGTTAGAGTGACATTTTGTGCCTTAGGGTCAGTCCTCGTTTTGCGTGCATGTGTGCACGCATTCCGAGTTGTCTCATTTTCATCTGATAGCCTCCTATGTGAGTGTGGCTGAGGTCTACTCATGTTGGTGTAAGTCCATTGTGCATTGTGTATGCCATTTCATTTCATAGCATTGCGTATGCTAGGATGTATGTTAGTGCATTGTGTATGCCATGTTATCTCGTGCATCGTGTATGCCATTTCATAGCATTGTGTATACTAGGTTGTATATTAGTTGCATTCATGCATGTCATGCATATTGCATCGTGCTTGGGATAGGGGTTAGCCCGAGCACGGGAAACGAGGTACGTTTCGTACTCCGAGTGACGGAACGTGTCTCAATTCCCAGTCACCGACACTCCGGATTATCCATGATGGAGTTAGGTTTTAGTTGAGTTTTCATGTGCATTCATTCTATATTGAGTTGCACATTTCGACTCCTCGGCCATCATGCATCGAGATGCGTGATTGGTGGCACGAGGATCGAGGCATGCATACATTTGTGAAATACATTGCTATGCCCCTTTCCTGCTCTCTGTTGCAGCAAATCAAGAATTAGCAACCTTCCGGAGCTTGGTGCGCTTTCCAAGAATAATTGCAAAACAGAGGCTAATTGGGGCATCCCAGTGGATTTCCGCGCAAGGCAGCCCAGACATGCATCATCCATCATCTGAAGAAGAGTCAAGGCAGTCCCTGGCTTGCATGCCAGTTTATTATTTTTCTTAGTTAATTTGTTAATTAATTAGGAATCTGTATAATTTGGACTGTATTATTTGGACTGTATTATTCTTTCGGACCCTCTGCGTGAGGGCAATATTGTAATAATTGTGCGTGTGTGTGTTGTATATCTTCCAACCCCACGTCTTTCTCCCTTTTATTTACCCGCTTATGATGGTTAGATTACGGCATGTTTCAATTACCATACAGTATGATAGCATGTTTGCATTCATTTATCTGTTTTGCATGCACCGGGCTCGGCGCATCATACTAACTGCATTGTGTTTTCAATTCCAAGTTGCATATATGTTAGCTGTACCATCTCATATGCCATGTTTAGAATAGCCAAGCCTGCTATAGTTGCATTTTGCATGTGTTGCATTAGGCATTTCTGTATAATTAGGATCATGCATGGATTTCTAATTAGTTTCTTTTTTAGCTTGGAGTACTCGGTAAGTTTTATGCTTTAGCATCCTTGCATGCGTGTGAGTGACTGCCATGAATAGCATGCTTACCATGAGGCTAATTGCTTATGTGATATATCGTCCTGAATGCCTGTGGGTGAAGGTTGGGTTATCTGGATTGGAACAAATCATTGACTGTGAGTTTTAAGCCTACTAGATAGTGGCAAAACCATCTTTTCCTAAGCCCACCTGAGGGTGGCAAAATCTGCATCTTTAAGCCTACTTGCGAGTAGCAAACCATCTTTCAAAAATAAACATGAAATGTTTCGTTCCAATTCAGGCGACCCAGTCTATACTTGTATGCTGTGCGCATCACATAGTAATCTAAGCTAATAACCGGAATAAGAACACACAATGTTTTCAAAATTTGATATCATGGTTAGTAGAGGCCGATCTTTGATCGGGCGAGCGGGGGTGCTCAGGAAGTGACCTTCTCCAATCGTACCTAAGTTCCCGAGCCGAGGCAACTTTGGTGATGACGGACACGTGGCCTTAGGCAAACGAGTCAGGGTTTCCTAAATTTCCCAAAATAAAACATTTAGGTGGCGACTCTGTATCTGGCAAAACAGTCCATGTGCGCGAGGGCAATGTTGTAATAAGTGTGCGTGTGTGTGATGTATGTCTTCCAACCCTACGTCTTTCTCCCTTTTATTTACCCGCTTATGATGGTTAGATTAGGGCATATTTCAATTAGCATACAGTATGACAGCATGTTTGCATTCATTCATCTGTTTTGCATGCACCGGGCTCGGCGCATCATACTAACTGCATCTGTATTTCAATTTCAAAGTTGAATACTTGTCAGCTGTTGCATCTCATATGCCATGTTTAGAATAGCCGAGCCTGCTATAGTTGCATTTTGCATGTGTTGCATTAGGCATTTCTATATAATTAGGATCATGCATGGATTTCTAATTAGCTTCTTTTTTGGCTTGGAGTACTCGGTAAGTTTTATGCTTTAGCATCCTTGCATGCGTGTGAGTGACTGCCATGAATAGCATGCTTACCATGAGGCTAATTGCTTATGTGATATATCTGCCTGTGGGTGAAGGTTGGGTTATCTGGATTAGAACAAATCATTGACTGTGAGTTTTAAGCCCACTAGATAGTGGCAAAACCATCTTTTCCTAAGCCCACCTGAGGGTGGCAAAATCTGCATCTCTAAGCCTACTTGCGAGTAGCAAACCATCTTTCAAAAACAAACATGAAATGTTTCGTTCCAATTCAGGCGACCCAGTGTATACTTGTATGCTGTGCGCATCACATAGTAATCTAGGCTAATAACCGGATTAAGAACACACAATGTTTTCAAAATTTGATATCATGGTTAGTAGAGGCCGATCTTTGATCGGGCGAGCGGGGGTGCTCACGAAGTGACCTTACCCAATCGTACCCAAGTTCCCGAGCCGAGGCAACTTTGGTGATGACGGACACGTGGCCTTAGGCAAACGAGTCAGGGTTTCCTAAATTTCCCAAAATAAAACATTTAGGTGGCGACTCTGTATCTGGCAAAGCAGTCCATGTGCGCAAGGGCAATGTTGTAATAAGTGTGCGTGTGTGTGATATATGTCTTCCAACCCCACGTCTTTCTCCCTTTTATTTACCAGCTTATGATGGTCAGATTAGGGCATATTTCAATTAGCATACAGTATGACAGCATGTTTGCATTCATTCATCTGCTTTGCATACACCGGGCTCGGCGCATCATACTAACTGCATCTGTATTTCAATTTCAAAGTTGAATACTTGTCAGCTGTTGCATCTCATATGCCATGTTTAGAATAGCCGAGCCTGCTATAGTTGTATTTTGCATGTGTTGCATTAGGCATTTCTGTATAATTAGGATCATGCATGGATTTCTAATTAGCTTCTTTTTTGGCTTGGAGTACTCGGTAAGTTTTATGCTTTAGCATCCTTGCATGCGTGTGAGTAACTGCCATGAATAGCATGCTTACCATGAGGCTAATTGCTTATGTGATATATCTGCCTGAATGCCTGTGGGTGAAGGTTGGGTTATCTGGATTGGAACAAATCATTGACTGTGAGTTTTAAGCCCACTAGATAGTGGCAAAACCATATTTTCCTAAGCCCACCAGAGAGTGGCAAAATCTGCATCTTTAAGCCTACTTGCGAGTAGCAAACCATCTTTCAAAAACAAACATGAAATGTTTCGTTCCAATTCAGGCGACCCAGTGTATACTTGTATGCTGTGCTCATCACATAGTAATCTAGGCTAATAACCGGAATAAGAACACACAATGTTTTCAAAATTTGATATCATGGTTAGTAGAGGCCGATCTTTGATCGGGCGAGCGGGGGTGCTCACGAAGTGACCTTCCCCAATCGTACCCAAGTTCCCAAGCCGAGACAACTTTGGTGATGACAGACACGTGGCCTTAGGCAAACGAGTCAGGGTTTCCTAAATTTCCCAAAATAAAACATTTAGGTGGCGACTCTGTATCTGGCAAAGCAGTCCATGTTTGGCACTTCTTTCAAAAATCTGTTTTCTCAAAACGATTTGCCGGATTTGGACTCTTTGGTTCAGACTTAGAACCGTGACAAATTTGAGAGTCCTGAGCTGTAGTGACCCCAAATGAACAGAACGGGGAGGACTCGTTCCTCCCTGGGGCGTTCGGGGGACGTCTACAGTTTCTGGCGACTCTGCTGGGGATTTAGAGGACTTGACTCGAACTCATGATATCTTGTTTTGACTACACTTGTGTGTTTCTTTGCATTGCATTTGCATTGGTGCGCCTAGGACACCGTGTTTGCCATCTGCTATTCCTGAATGGTTTGCCGGAGGCTTGTCTTGTCAAGGCATGACCATAAGGCTGACCGGTTGTGGGCTCTGCCAGTATGGGAACACAAACCCCGGTTTTACCGGGGCACCCTTTTTGACCATTCGACCTAGTGCATATTCGGATCCATAGTGACCATTCCAAACTAGGACAGGTTACTTACCCAATATAGGTTGTTTGAAACCGCTGCGTGCGTAGTGAAACCCTAGCTCCTGACAAAATAGGACAGGGAAACCCTACCCCAACATAGGGGTGTTTTGGCTCTCACTTATCTGTTATGTGCTTTTAGAGTGCGTCTCTACAGGAATGCATGTATCAGTTTGCAAGTTTGGGCATCAGGCCTGCGGGCACCAATTCAGTATTTTGGGATTCATTTTACCCAAGGGTAACAGTTTACAGGCCGAATTTTGGGGGCAGAATTCAGTAGAGGGCACAGTCATCCTACTATGCTCGTATCTGTTTTGGTGAAGTTAGACTGAGATGCTGCATGTTTTCTCTTTTGCTAGGTAGTCTGGGAACCATAGCTTCAGAAGGCTCCTATATCCCCTGAGGTTCATCGAACTTGTGCTGATAGACTTTGTTAGGTCAGAGATTTAGTTCAAGGGCAATCAGTGTTCCTCCGCCAGAGGCAGGGTAAAAAGGGCCAGTCAGGCACAAATCACCAGTTCAGCAGTTACCAGATTAGTGGCCCTTATCCACCCCACCAGTGAACAGTCAGGCTGAGATCTCAATTTCTACTGCAGGGATAGATACTAGTCAGTTAGATGGATCAGCAGAACACATCAAGGATGGAGGCAATGATGCGTCAACTTCAAGAAAGTATGAAACTTATGCAGCAAGACGCTGCCCGTCAGGAAGAATTTGCCAAACAACAGGCTGCAATCATGGCCCAGCAAGCTGAGCTAATCACCAGGCTGCAACAGCAAAACGAAGCATCTGCTTCGCATCAGGCTCCTCCCCCACCAGGAGCTCCAGCGCCTGGGGAGACACCAAATGTCTGGGAAGGTACGGACATTCCGATGGGACCAGCTCCGCCCCCAATCCTACCCTAATTATCCAAAACACCCACCAACCCGCCGGATTCTCCCTTTGAGTCCGAGGTGGACCCCACAGCATTGAAGGTGAGCAAGCTTGAAAAGCTATTCAAGAAATCTCAGGGCGCCAAGTCCATCCCAGACATTGAGGATGGGTATACCGATGCAGCCGTGACGGTACCAGACCGCTTTAAAATGCCACATATCGACTGCTTTGACGGGTCCGGGGATCCCATGGTGCACTTACGACTGTTTTCAGACATACTAAGGCCGATGGGCCTCACCAGGCTGCAGAAACTTTCATTATTCGGCCGGACCCTGTCAGGTGTCGCCGCTATCTGGTATGCAAAATTAGAAGACGATGTCAAACAGAACTGGGATGAGATGCCCGAGGCCTTCGTTACGCAGTACTCCTATAACACGCAAATCGAGGTCACAACCCGTGATCTTGAGACAACAAGGCAAGAGCCTAAGGAGAGTTTTTCTGATTTCGTAGCCCGCTAAAGGGCCAAGGCTTCTATGATGACCCTGAGGCCTACTGACAAGGACCAGATCAGGATGATTGTGCGCAATCTCCAGCCAAAACTGATGCAAAAGATGATTGTACTCCCCTTCCCTACCTTTTCAGACCTACATGAGATGGGAGTACAGATCGAGGACGCTATGAAGCAAGGCCTTCTTGACCAGGAGAAAGAGCAGCCTAGGAGGGCATTTTTCCGCAGTTCAAATACGACCACCAGTGGTGATGCAGCTGCAAGATCTTCTGAAGTGGGCATGGTTACCACCTCCGCATCAAAAACAGCTACCCTATTCACCGGTGCGTCCAGGAGTAGCTCACAAGAAACCAAATATCCACCTCGAGTCAAGAGGGTTTTCACCCCACTTCATATGCCTCTGTCAAAGGCTTTAGAGGTCTTAATCCGGAAAGGACATCTGAAACCATTGGAACAACGGCCCTTACCCGATCCTATCCCTGCAAAGCATGATCATACCAAATACTGCGCCTACCATCAACAAACCGGTCATGACACCGACAGTTGCTTTCGTCTGCGCCATGATGTACAAGATCTGTTTGACAACGGGGTCATTGCCGCACCAAGTCCTACAAAGTCTATCGGCACTTGATTAGTTGAACTTGTGGGGGATAATGTGATTATGTGATCAAGGGATGAACCACCTGCGGGCGGCGCTCAATTTACTCCTGATGTGGCGTATGGCACGCACTGTTTCGAGCATTTGTGAATGCTAGTTTTTGTACTTTCTGACTTGGGTATTGGGTCAGTCTGTTGTTTTGTATATAGTCAGTCTTTTGTACTGAGTCAGTTGGGTCTGTTTTGTTGTATCGAGTCAGTCCTGTTAGAGTCGGGTGATTTCGGAGGTGTTACCTCGGGCATCACTTGCTTGTTTTCTATTTTGTCTTTTTGTTTTCTTTTGAGGCTGTTTCTGCCAGGGAGCCAGTAACACCAAAAGATTTGAATGAAACAGCAGTAATTTTTGCACTTCTGTGTTCGCTTCTGCCGTGTGCTAGTTGTGCCGGAATTTGAATGAAACGGCAGCGCATTCCACCTGCTCTCTTGTGCCTTGAAATTATTGCATTGACCTAAGTTTTCAAAACTTTTTTTGAAGATTGCGATGAAAACAAAGAGGGAGGAATTCCTCGGGATTTGCAAAACTTTGATCAAACTAAGAGAAAGAGAGGCGTGCTAAGCCCTTAATGAATGAAATCATGCTTGTTAGTGTGAGTACTAAGAAGGACCCTAGCTTTGATCCAGATTGGTTCCACACTATCTTCAGCGCGAGCGATTTGTCGCTTTTCTAAAAACTTTCAAAAACAAAATGTTTTGTACGGTCCTGCGAAGACCTGTGTGGAATCGCTCCTGAGATTGTACAGCCTAGGATCGCTCTTAGTCTCGAGACTCAACCCCTTCGCTTCCAAACCTTGAACTTGAATTCAGAAGGTTCAACGGTCAACTACGATGTGAGGCCTGTGTGGCCAGATTTGAAGCAGCCCTCGAACAAGAGGCCAGGAAAGTCAGATCAAAAGATCGGAAGATCAGAAGAAGCTTGCAAAGCTAGAACAGAAGTACCCCTCGAACTAGGGGCAAAGATACCAAACATGCTCGCAGAGCTGAAGATGAGTCCTCTTGCAAAACAGCAGCCATTCTCCTGGATTCAGATGACTTCAGGATCTCAAAACCATTTGGCATGGACTCGTTACACTTTTACCCCCTGAGAGGCTCGCTGGGCCGAAAACCCGGAAGGGCGACCCAGGCAAAAGTTAGAGCAAGAGAAAAATACAAAAAATAAGCAAAAAAAATGCAAAAGAAAAAGAAAGAGAACAAAAAAGAAAGATGCAAAGAAAAGAACAAAAAAAGAAAATCAAAAAAGAAATAGAAAAAAATATTGAAACAAAAAAGAACAAAGCACGCAAGGTCGAAAACCCGCAACGGGCGCCTTGGCAAAAGTTAGTGCGCAAAAGGAGAGGTTAAATACCCGAGTGTACCTTAACCCCGAACTACGTAAGGCTTGATTCCCATGTTTGGGATACGTAGGCAACTTCATTCTGAAGTCCAGCCATAAACACTTCCAAATCGACTGTGTCCATGCGATGGTTCTGGTCATCTTTGTCTTCTTTGTATCTGAGAGTCTGGTTGTGTTCGTCGCTCTGAGGATTGACTACAATGCGCTGCGGTGCTATCCAAACAAGGGGCAACTTTCCGTTGCCATTCAAAATGTCGCAGTGTCATTTCAAACAAGGGGCAACTTTCCGTTGCCATGCAGTGTCCTTCAGACAAGGGGCAATTTTCCATTGCTATGGATTTGAGGTTGTGCATCTCAAGAGTAGGTTCCGTGCTCGTTGAGCAGTGGTTGTTTGCAAGAATATTTTTTGAGAATTTTTACTGAGGTTGACTAATCTTCTCGAAAAGTACTCCATTTTTCAAAACTAGACCATTTCTTGGACCCAAAAAAGGAAAACTCTCAGTGCTCATAGCCTAACTTGCATGATTTTAAATCAGAAAATCGAACGAGCATGTTAATCTAACTCTCATTTTGGTCAAACTTTTTTTTTAGTAGAAAGCAAAAACAAAAAATGGTCAAAATGATGAACTAGGGGCACATTTGAGTCAGGTGTTCTGTCTTTTCCTCTTTATCAAAATACTTGCCAGAAAGGGCACTCTACTTGTCGGAAAGGGCATCGTATTCGCCAGAAAAGGGCACAACAAAGGGCAGAAAGCTCTCACATCCTCCAAGCAACGAGGTATCAAGCAAAGTGCGGAGCACGAACTAGAATGAGGCAAGATATTCCACTTCCTCATCTGGATAGGTCTAAACACGTCCAAACTCCCCGACAGAGCATCATCAACCGATGTTAGCTGCAGATTTGCTACACATCCTGTTATAGCACAACCCCTCTGAGAGAGGAACTCACTAGCTGCGCGCAGGAAAAGAAGAATCTAGCAGAATGCTAGGGGCACGAGCCCACAGTTTGCTGTTCATCCATCAACCACCTAGGGGAGGGATGAAAAATGAGAGGTTGAAGAATATAGAGATGTGCGATAAGAGAAAAAGTGAGAAATGGGCTTTTTCAGAAAAATAGAGCTTGAGGGCCGAGTGATGTGAGGGTCACAGATGAGAGAGGGTGGGGAACAATACCCGGTGAAACAGGCTCCTTGTGCACGTCTGTGTGTCGTGTCTTTTGTTTTGTTTGCCTCGATTCTTGCTTTGAGTCGTTCCGAGCGTGTCTTGATGTGTTTAGATTGTTTTACTTTGTTTTTCCTTTGTCGAGTGGTGTTTAGGTTGTGTGCCTTTTATTTCTGTGTTGAGTTGTCTTGCTGTGTTCAGTCGTAGGCTCGATACCCGGTCAAAATCTCATTTATCAATTCAAAAATAAAATCGTTTTGCGCTCCGAGTGCCGTGCCGTTCCCCACATCTGTGCAAAATGAGATTCGTTCTTTCATAAAACCGCAGGGTTCAACCCAGGTCACGTCAGAACAGTAAAACCAGGACCTATCTAAAGCTATATGAGTTCCAGACTGCAAAGCAAAAGCAAAAGAGGAAAATGTCGGGTATCTGAGTTTGTTTCGACTTCAGTAAAGTTCCAGGACTACATTCCATGTGTACCTCTTCAGGTCTTGCCAATGCTCCGAAGTATGAGTGTGCCTCTACCTCAAGCTCAAGATCAAGTCTGCTTCAAGCCAAGATGGCAATCAGAAGTGCTCTCCTTGAGGACCGTTTCATGCCAGGGACATCTTGGCCGAGTTTGCAATGAGTTCCTACGAGACCAGCTGCGACGGTGGAAACTAGAGTTCGAATGGCTGATGCCTAGAACACAAAGGTTCGGGATTTCCGAGACTAAAGTCTGGTTTAAATACCCAGAGGCGTGTCCTCGGCTTGAAATCTGTATGGAAGCCCCATAGGTTGAGATAGCGTGTATGCACCTCAATTCTGGATACCGAACCAACCTAGTCTGTCACCCCGTTGGAGAATAGGGAAAGTTGTGAATATGATCAGGAAGAAAGGCAACGTCCGAAGTGTTCTACATGAAAAACCCTTATCAGTATTTCAGAGCCTTTGTACTACAAGTTGAAGGTAAGTGTTCGAAGAGCACAGGGGAAGATCCCTATCGGAGCAGAGCGGTTCACCGCTACTCACCTCATTAGGTGCTTTCTAAAGTGCCGCTACGCTTGTTTATTGCTTTCCTTAAGCATCATGCATTGTATCGCATTGTACCTATCAAGTTTCTTTCTCATTCATACACGATATTGTATGTACGGTTCATTCAAAGAAGCTCTGTTTAAGATCATTTATTTAGTGTATCTATCACACCTCATTTTGTGTATCTATCACGCACATCCTCATTTTGTGTATCTATCACACACATTCTCATTTTCTATATCTATCACACACATTCTCATTTATTGTATCTATCACACCTCATTTTGTGTATCTATCACACACATTCTCATTTTCTGTATCTATCACACACATTTTCATTTAGTGTATCGATCACACCTCATTTTGTGTATCTATCACACACATCCTCATTTTCTGTATCTATCAGGTATAATCTCATCTATCACACATATTCTCATCACACACACCCACATTTAGTATATCAATCATACTCTGTTCACATAGTGCATCTATCACACTTTGTGTTCATTTTCAGTATATCAATCATACTCTGTTCACTAAGTGCATCTATCACACTTCGTGTTCACATTTAGTATATCAATCATACTCTGCTCACATTGTGCATCTATCACACTTTGTGTTCATTTTCAGTATATCAATCCTACTCTGTTCACATAGTGCATCTATCACACTTCGTGTTCACATTTAGTATATCAATCATACTCTGCTCACATTGCGCATCTATCACACTTTGTGTTCATTTTCAGTATATCAATCCTACTCTGTTCACATAGTGCATCTATCACACTTTGTGTTCATTTTCAGTATATCAATCCTACTCTGTTCACATAGTGCATCTATCACACTTTGTGTTCATTTTCAGTATATCAATCATACTCTGTTCACATAGTGCATCTATCACACTTTGTGTTCATTTTTAGTATATCAATCATACTCTGCTCACATTGTGCATCTATCAAACTTTGTGTTCATTTTCAGTATATCAATCATACTCTGTTCACATAGTGCATCTATCACACTTTGTGTTCATTTTTAGTATATCGATCATACTCTGCTCACATTGTGCATCTATCACACTTTGTGTTCATTTTCAGTATATCAATCATACTCTGCTCACATTGTGCATCTATCACACTTTGTGTTCATTTTCAGTATATCAATCCTACTCTGTTCACATAGTGCATCTATCACACTTTGTGTTCATTTTCAGCATATCAATCATACTCTGCTCACATTGTGCATTTATCACACTTTGTGTTCATTTTTAGTATATCAATCATACTCTGCTCACTAAGTGCATCTATCACACTTTGTGTTCACATTTAGTATATCAATCACACTCTGTTCACTAAGTTATCACACTTTGTGTTCATCCTTTAGTGTATCCATCACACCTGTCCACTTAGTGCGTCTATCACACTTTATGCTCACCTTTTTGTGTATCAATCACATGTTCGCTCTGTGTATCTATCACACGTGCACGCTGTTTTCGCAGTGAGAGTTCCATAATTTTCATACATCCTTTCTGCACGAGGTGTAGTTTGGCTCGAGTTTACTTGCTTGCCTAGCATTCGCTTAAAATGTTGCATTTATTTCGCATAATTGCTTCATTACAGCTCTCTTTGCATGATCATGAGTGATGTCCGGCTTCGCGTAGCGTATAAAGTCCAATCTTCAAAATCTTCCTGCATATTATTTTGTATTTTGCCCCTGCCTGCGGGCACGCCTGCGGGCACATCTCTGTTTATCTCATATGTCTGTCTAAGTCTTCGGCCTTGTCAAAAATGGGTCGTCTCTGGACTTTGACATTCACTCCCGTCACTTATGACTTTCGAGTTCTGTCAAAAAGGGGCAACTGTAGACACCCCATTTTTGACCGACCTTAAGACTCAGACGTCACCGATTGAGCGCTTGGTGATGTTGCATATCGTGCTCGTTCAGAGGTTTCGGAGTCTCGGCTGCGAGCCTTACCTCCGGACTTCCGGACTCTTTCATACCTTGCCTCGGTTTGCAAACCAGGCTCGGTTTTCTCTGTTTATTTTCCTGAAGGGAGGGAGAGGTCTCGTAGACCATCTCTCAGTGGCCGTAGGCTACGTTTCGTGGTCGTAGGCCATTTTTGCCCGTTTGGAGTCCGATTCCCGGTTTTTCGGAATCGTTGGCCGTGTGCCTCGGTTCGGGACCGCTTAACCATCTCCGTTTGCTTCGGTTTTTGGCATACATCTTATTTGCTCCCTTTTGAGAGACACTGTGGTCCGAAAGACCGACTTCGTGGTCGAACACCATTCCCGGTGCCTAACAGTTAATTTTTGGGGCCTCGGGCTACGCGTTTCGGCCCCCGAACCTTCATTCTGCATCGGTTTGAGTTCATTTTTGGCAGGGACCTCTGTTTCATTGGTAAGAAGGCCGTAGAAGGGTGGGAGGCTAGTAATTGTTCTATCAGCCAACTTTATCCCTTCATCGCCCTCCGTCGCCCAATTTTCTTCACTTCAAAGCCAATGTTGAACACCCTTGGGCCATTTTCTTGAACCCTAAATCCCATATTTGTGATGTACACATCTGGGAGGCCACCAATATTTGGTGGCCGGCCATTAATCCTTTCTGACACTTTTGAACCCCTCCTAAAAGTGGGTTGTTCTCTCTCCTGGTTCACTTTTTCCAGTGTTTAACCACAGGGTTGTGTTGTGCACACATCAGAGGCTCTCTATTTGTGGTGGCCGGCCATTAATTATACTTGAACCTTTTGACCCTTGGCCGGCCGGCCATGGGAAGTAGCCGGCCGGCTACCTGCAACTGATATAGCTGGCCGGCCATGCTCCTGGTACCTTGTTCCTTACAGCTGTGTATCTGTTTTCCCCCCAAATTGTGTATCCCGGGGGGTGCATTTTTTGGGGGAAACTTGATTGTTCTCCCTCCATTTTCCCCCCCATTTTCCCCCTCCTTTTGTCTATATAACCAGCCTCTAGCTCTGGTTTTAGAGGTTGGAAAAAGGACCTAAGAGCCTTGCATACATACACCTTCTTCTCCCTCTCTTCCAAGCTCCAATCCTTCAAACCCTACACCATTTTGCACTACACCTCACATCCCCATCTTCCATTCCAGCAGCTGGAGGTTGTTCTTCAGAGCCTAGGAGTGCTGCAACTCAAGCCAAGAGGCTGTCAAGACTTGGTCTACAAGGGTAAGCTCCATTTCCCCCTTTTTGGTCCATATTTTGTATGCTTTCCAAGTCATTCTTGCTTGCTGATTTGGGCTCCGACCCTAACTGGAACTAGGCTTATTTTGAGCCATTTTTCATGTTTGTTTAAGGGTATTTACCTGTTTGAGGTCTCCTTGTTGCACTTGCTTCATTATCCCCCTTGTATGCCATCTCCTTGTGTAGTATTTTTGGCCTATGTATAAACTGTTTTGAGCTCTATCATGAACTGAAAAGTGGCTTATTTTGAGCCCTTCTTCAACATTGTTGAAGGGCTCATTGCTGTTTGAGGCTTTCATTTATCACTTGCCTTTATATCTCTCTTTTGGCTCCATTTTTGCATGATTTGTTAGCCTCTTATGCTCCTGTTTTTGGGTTCTGGTCCGAACTAAAAATGGCCTTATTTTGACCCCATATTCATGTTTCATTAAGGGTCTTTCATTGTTTGAGGCATCATTTTTATACTTTGTGTTATATCTCTCTTTTTGGCCTTATTTTGCATAGCATTTTGAGCATTCTTGCATACTGTTTTGGGTCCGGCCATCAACTGTAAAATATCATATTTTGGGCCCCTCTTCAATATTGTTGAAGGGCCCTCATCTGTTTGAGGTCTGCAGCTGTGACTCACTTCTTTATCTCACATTTAGGGCCATTTTTGCATGCTAGTTTTGCCCTATTTGTGTTTGTTGTTTGGCCTCGCTTAAAACTGTAAACATGCTTGTTTTGGGGCTGCCTTGAATCTGTCTTCACATGTCATGAGCAAATAATGCATGCTTGATGTAGCTACAAGTCATTTCATGTGCTTAAATCTTGCATTTCGGGACCATTTCATGCATCGGGTGCTATATTGTCTTGATTCGGGGCTGTTTTGGGTCGTGTTTTGCTGCTGAAACTTGCATGTTTGTATGCCATATTCCATGCCTTGCCATGTCTCGTTAGAGTGGCATTTTGTGCCTTAAGGTCGGTCCTCGGTTTGCGTGCATGTGTGCACGCATTCCAAGTTGTCTCATTTTCATTTGATGGCCTCCTATGTGAGTGTGGCTGAGGTCCACTCATGTTGGTGTAAGTCCATTGTGCATTGCGTATGCCATTTCATTTCATAGCATTGCGTATGCTAGGATGTATGTTAGTGCATTGTGTATGCCATGTTATCTCGTGCATCGTGTATGTCATTTCATAGCATTGTGTATACTAGGTTGTATATTAGTTGCATTCATGCATGTCATGCATATTGCATCGTGCTTAGGATAGGGATTAGCCCGAGCACGGGAAACGAGGTACGTTTCGTACTCCGAGTGACGGAACGTGTCTCAATTCCCAGTCACCGACACTCCGGATTATCCATGATGGAGTTAGGTTTTAGTTGAGTTTTCATGTGCATTCATTTTATATTGAGTTGCACATTTCGACTCCTCGGCCATCATGCGTCGAGATGCGTGATTGGTGGCACGAGGATCGAGGCATGCATACATTTGTGAAAATACATTGCTATGCCCCTTTCCTGCTCTCTGTTGTAGCAAATCAAGAATTAGCAACCTTCTGGAGCTTGGCGCGCTTTCCAAGAATAATTGCAAAACAGAGGCTAATTGGGGCATCCCAGTGGATTTCCGCACAAGGCAGCCCAAACATACATCATTCATCAGAGTCAAGGCAGTCCCTGGCTTGCATGCTAGTTTATTGTTTTCTTAGTTAATTTGGTAATTAATTAGGATTGTGTAATTATTTGGACTGTAATATTTATTCGGGACTGTATCTTATTTATTCGGACCCTCTGCGCGAGGGCAATGTTGTAATAAGTGTGCGTGTGTGTGATGTATGTCTTCCAACCCCACGTCTTTCTCCCTTTTATTTACCAGCTTATGATGGTTAGATTAGGGCATATTTCAATTAGCATACAGTATGACAGCATATTTGCATTCATTCATCTGTTTTGCATGCACCGGGCTCGGTGCATCATACTAACTGCATCTGTATTTCAATTTCAAAGTTGAATACTTGTCAGCTGTTGCATCTCATATGCCATGTTTAGAATAGCCGAGCCTGCTATAATTGCATTTTGCATGTGTTGCATTAGGCATTTCTGTATAATTAGGATCATGCATGGATTTCTAATTAGCTTCTTTTTTGGCTTGGAGTACTCGGTAAGTTTTATGCTTTAGCATCCTTGCATGCGTGTGAGTGACTGCCATGAATAGCATGCTTACCATGAGGCTAATTGCTTATGTGATATATCTGCCTGAATGCCTGTGGGTGAAGGTTGGGTTATCTGGATTGGAACAAATCATTGACTGTGAGTTTTAAGCCCACTAGATAGTGGCAAAACCATATTTTCCTAAGCCCACTAGAGGGTGGCAAAATCTGCATCTTTAAGCCTACTTGCGAGTAGCAAACCATCTTTCAAAAACAAACATGAAATGTTTCGTTCTAATTTAGGTGACCCAGTCTATACTTGTATGCTGTGCGCATCACATAGTAATCTAGGCTAATAACCGGAATAAGAACACACAATGTTTTCAAAATTTGATATCATGGTTAGTAGAGGCCGATCTTTGATCGGGCGAGTGGGGGTGCTCACGAAGTGACCTTCCCCAATCGTACCCAAGTTCCCGAGCCGAGGCAACTTTGGTGATGACGGACATGTGGCCTTAGGCAAACGAGTCAAGGTTTCCTAAATTTCCCAAAATAAAACATTTAGGTGGCGACTCTGTATCTGGAAAAGCAGTCCATGTTTGGCACTTCTTTCAAAAATCTGTTTTCTCAAAACGATTTGCCGGATTTGGACTCTTTGGTTCAGACTTAGAACCGTGACAAATTTGAGAGTCCTGAGCTGTAGTGACCCCAAATGAACAGAACGGGAGGGACTCGTTCCTCCCCGAGGCGTTCGGGGGACGTCTACAGTGTGTGTGTTTGTTTTCCTTCTTGTTTTTGGGTCTTTTAGGCTTAGTTTTTTTTGTTCTTTCTTGCTTTGTTTATCAAAAATTCAAAAAGATTTTCCTAGTATGGTTTTGCAAGCTTGAAATTTTAGAGTCGTCCTTGCTGCATAGTGGAATTGATGAGAAATCCATTACTTGATAATGTGTGTGTGCCATCTGTGGTTATTTCTCATTTCGGATTGTGTATACTTTGATTAGTATGTCTCATTTTGTACACACTCTTAGATTAGCAAATACCGAACTCTTCCGCAAAAAGTGATCAAATTTCTCTATGGACTTATAGCAGTGTTTCTTGTGTTTTTCTTGAGTAATTGACCAATGCTAACATATCTTGGGTGATGTTGAGTCTCTTACCCCACTTCCATCTTTTTGCATCTCCACTGCTTACCCCTCTGTATATGAGTTTTAAGGCATGAGGAAAAAGTTACCTTAGAGTAACCAATTGGGCTTCATTTATTCTTTCCATCCGTCTCTGGTTTGGTTTCCATACTATTAAGCATGAAAGCTGCTGGTGAGTGCGCAAGAAAATTGTCTCCATTGTTTGAGGGGAAACTTTTGCATTCACTCAACAAATACCCCTTAATCATTAGAGGTTTGACTTTTCTCGGTCATTCACTGATTCTCTTGGTCAGAGGTCCAGCCATCAGATCACTACTAGGATTTGAATTTAGTGTTTGTTGAACTCCAAGAGAGACACACTTTTCTCATGAGACTATGTTTTTCACATGTTGTATCACATTCTTTCATGAGGAATCTTCTTTCATGAGGAATCTTCTAGAGATTGTGCACATTGTGTTTCCAAGTAATTGTGTTTCTTGGGTATTTTTGTGTGTTTTGAGGTACAAATCTGAAATTCTTTACTTGCTCCACCGTATTGGTTTTGCCTTTTCTATTTTATTTGTTGTTTAAAATTGAATCATAATTACGAATAATTATCTCAGGGGCTTTTAAGAATTTTCAACATCTATGGAGTAGAAGCAACCGATATCCTGTGCTTTCATCCATAAGGCCACCCTAACTTTGATAAGCTTAGATTGCTCCTCAATGCTTCGTTGTATGCCATTGAAAACACTATAATTTATGAACTTCCACAAGGACCAAATTCCTGATATAAGAACAACTCTCCAAACTTGCCTTTCCTTCTTTCTGAACCTCCACCGCAACCACCACTGTACCAGACTTTCCAATGGCCTTGGCATGACCCACTTAATACCCCACCAATCCATAATATTTGACCAAACTTGCAACACAAACGGGCTGTACAATAAAATATGATTCAATGTTTCCACTTCAGCTTTGCATAGTGTAGACGTCCCCGAACGTCCCGGGAGGAAACCCCCCCCTCCCGTTTTGTTTATTAGGCTCACTACAGTTCAGGACTCAATGTCACGCTCCTCTATCTAATCTCGCAGAGTGCAATGCAAGACCGATGAAATCATCAAAGAGTCCAAATCTGGCAAATCGTTTTTGAAAACAGATTTTTTTGAAAGAAGTGCCAAACATGGACTGCTTTGCCAGATACAGAGTCGCCACCTAAATATTTTATTTTGGGGAAATTTAGGAAACCCTGACTCGTTGCCTAAGGCCACGTGTCCGTCATCACCAAGGTTGCCTCGGCTCGGGAACTTGGGTACGATTGGGGAAGGTCACTTCATGAGCACCCCCGCTCGCCCGATCAAAGATCGGCCTCTACTAACCATGATATCGGGTTTTGAAAACACTATGCGTTCTTGTTCCGGTTATTAGCCTAGATTTACTATGTGATGCGCATAGCATACAAGTATAGACTGGATCGCTTAACATCTCATGTTTGTTTTTTTTAAAGCGGTTTGCTACTCGCAAGTAGGTTAAAATGCAGATTTTGCCACCCTCGGGTGGGCTTAGAAAACAAGGTGATTTGCCACTATCTAGTGGGCTTAAAACTCACAATTGATGAATTGTTCCAATCCAAATAACTCAACCTTCACCCACAGGCATTCAGGCAGGTATATCATATAAGCACATAACCTCATGGTAAGCATGCTATCATGGCAGTCACTCACACACATGCAAGGATGCTAAAGCATAAAAGCTTACCTAGTACTCCAAGCTAAAACAGAAACTATGTTAGAAATCAATGCATGATCCTAACTATGCTGAAAGGCCTAATGCAACACATGCAAAATGCAACTAAAATAGGCTCGGCTATTCTAAACATGGCATATGATGATGTTACAGCTAGCACATATTCAATTTGGAATTGAAATACAAATGCAGTTAGTATGATGCGCCGAGTCCAGTGCATGCAATATAGATGAATGATGCAAACATGCTATCATACTGTATGCTAATTGAAACATGCCCTAATCTAACCATCATAAGCTGGTAAATAAAAGGGAGAAAGACGTGGGGTTGGAAGACATGCACATACGCACCCACACTTATTACAATTGTGCCCTCGCTCGGAGGGTCCGAATAAATAATACAATCCGAATGAATAATACAGTCCGAATAAATAGTACAGTCCGAAATGAATAATTAAATATTACAAAACCCTAATTAATTAACAAATTAATCTAGGAAAGCGAGTAAATTAGCATGCAAGCCTATGGACTGCCTCAGCTCTGTTCCGAATGATGGGAGATGCGTGCTTGAGTTGCTTGGCGCGGAAATCCATTGCGATGCCCCGATTCGCCTCTGTTTGCAATTAATGCCGGAATGCTATGCAAGGCTTTAGAAAGCTGCTGATTTCTGATTTGCTGCGACAGAGAGTAACAAAAGGGCATGGCAAAGTATTTCACATATGTATGCATGACTACTCTTCAGGGAGTATAGTCCTCGATCCTCGTGCCACCAATCACGCATCTCGATGCATGATGGCCGAGGAGTCAAATTGCACGACTCAATGTGAAATGAATGCACATAAAAACACAACAAGACCTAAACTCCATCATGGGTAATCCGGAGTGTCGGTGACAGGGAATTGAGACACGTTCCGTCACTCGAAGTACGAAACGTCCCTCGTTTCCCGTGCTCGAGCTAACTCCTATCCCAAACACAATGCAAATGAGATGGCATACACAATGCGACTAACATACAACCTAGCATACGCAATGCTATGAAATGGCATACACAATGCTCGATGTAACATGGCATACACAAAGCTCTAACAGGCAACCTAGCATACGCAATGCTATGAATTGAAAAGGCATACACAATGCATAATGGACTTACACCAACATGAGTGGACCTCAGTCACACTCGCATCAGTAGCCATTAGATGAAAATGAGACAACCGAAATGCGCGCACACATGCACGCAAACCGAGGACCGAACCTAAGGCATTGAATGCCACTCTACCAAAACATGGCAAGGATGAAGCATGGCTTTCAAGCATGTAATTTTCAACACTGAAACATAATGCTAAATAGTCCCGAAACATGGAAATATGACACCCAATGCATAGAATAAGCCCCGAAACCCGAAACTAGTCCAATGCATTGAACCACAAGTATACAAAGGAAGCATTATTTGATCATGAAGTCTAAAGACAGAGCCAAGGTAGTCCCAAAACATGCACATTTCTAGTTTAGAGTATGGCCAAAAGATGCTAACATGATGGACTAAAATAGCATGCAACATTGGCTAGTAAGCATGGTTTACATGGCACGTATATGAAGCAAATGAGAACTCATCAAACCAGCCAAAAACAGTGAATAAAACATGTTAAAATATACCCAAATAATCACTGAAATGCAGCCAATGCATGCAAAAAGGAGGGGCTTCTTTGGAAGGCCATTCAAGGGGTTGTTAAGCACATATAAGATAAACACTTAGCATGACCAAACCAACTCTGGAAATGAGTTATGACAACCCTAAAACTCACAAAATAAGCCCTAAAATCAGTCTAGGAAACATGCAAAGAAAGGCCCCCTCAAAAGGCCTTGAATGGAATTGTTCTACACATGCATTGTAGGTATAAAATATGGCCAAAAGGGCCTTGGACAGAGCCAAGGCAGACCCCAAGACTCACAGAATGAGGCCTGAAATAAGACCTCGATGCATGAAAAATAGGGTCCCTTTGGAAGGCCCAAAAGACCCCCAAACAAGACAAGGAGAGAGGGGGTCACCCCCCTCTAATTTTGGCCTTCAAAAATGCATCAAAATCACTGAAAATCCATTGGATTTCAGTGACTAAGAGGCCAAACCATGGCCAATGCAAGTGCTCTAATGCATAGCCTTAATCATGAAAAGATGAAGCATGCATAGGGGGAAGATGACCCCAAACAGAAATGGGACCTTAACAAAATTTGAAGACGATGTCAAAACAAGACTTTTTCCAGTTTATAGCAAATCTCAAAAATGCTCACAAGTAAGGCTAAAATAGGATGCAAAAATAGCCCTAAAAGAGAGATAGAGGATAAGGGGAAGTAAATGACTTCAAACAGCAAAGTGCCCTTAAACAAAGTTGAAGAGGGGATCAAAATAAGACACTTTCTAGTTTGGGTCAAAGCCCAGAAATGCTTGCAAATAAGGCTAACCAATCATGCAAAAAAATGCAATATTAAGGGAAATGGACAGTTACCCTTGAAGAGCCGACCTCCAGCAGCTTTTAGACCAAGTTGGTGAGCTTTCAACCTCTGCAAATGACTTCCAAGGTGCTGGAATGGATGATGGAGGTGTGGTGCTAAGGGTTGTAGTGCAAATGGACCAAGAAAGTTAGGGTTTTGGAGCTTTGGGTGGTGACAATGGAGGAGGGAGGTAATTTTCCTTAAGCAAAAATGTCTAACCCTTCAACAAGAAGCCAAGCCTCTCCTTTATAGAGGAGAAGCTTCAAAATATCTTCAAGAGACCCCAAGTATCCTCCATACACGTGTATGGAGGATGCACCAAATGGCCTCCAGCTGGCACAGCTGGATTACACTTAGAAAAAGCAAAAGCAAGAAGCAGGCCGGCCAGTTCAAGTGGCCGGCCGGCCACTCCCCCTGGTCGGCCGACCAGGGGTCAAAAGGTTCAAGCAAAATTGATGGTCGGCCTACCCAGAAAGGTGGCCTTCCAGATGAGTAGAATACAACTGTGTAGAGAAGAGCCAGAAAATATGACCTAGGGGAGAGAAAAGCTAGCTTTTAAGCAAGGTTCAAAAGGGTCAAGATGAAATTCTGGCCGGCCTATCCATATTGGTGGCCTCCCAGATGAGCACAACACAATGGTGGTATGAAAAGCCAGAAAATGTGGCTCAAAAGTAAGAAAAACCAGCTTTCTGTTAGAAAAACCGGCTTTTGGAGAGAGAAAATGAGAAAACTGGCTTTTCAGGGGAATAGGTGGCCGGCCGCCATCCTACCACCTCTCTACCAAAAATGGACCAAAACGGATGCAAAACGAAGGTTCGGGGGCCAAAACGCGCGGTTCGGAGCCCTAAAAATAGGCTGTTAGGCACCGAAAGTGGCGTATGACCATGAAGGTGGTCTCTTGGGCCACAGTGTCCCTCTAAAGGGAGAAAATAAGGTGTGTGCCAAAAACCGAAGCAATCGGAGGTAGTTAAGCGGTCCCGAACCGAGGCACACGGCTGACGGATTCGAAAATCGGAAACCGGGCTCCAAACGGACAAAATGGCCTACTACCACGAAACGTAGCCTACGGCCACTGAGAGATGGTCTATGAGACCTCTCCCTCCCTTCGGGAAGAGAAAACGGAGAAAACAGGACCCGGTTTGCAAACCGATGCAAGGCACAAAAAGAGCTCCGAAGTCTAGAGGCAAGGCTCGCAGCCGAGACTCCGCAACCTCAGAACGAGCACAATATCCAACATCACCGAGCGCTCAACTGGTGACGTCTGAGTCTTAAGGTCGGTTAAAAATGGGGTGTCTACACATAGTACACAGGATAGATCCACATTACCCCTCAACACCCCTATTCTACTTAGGAATGAAGATGAGATCTGTTTCCAGTTCAATTTGTTGTTTATTTGACCCTAGATGCGCAAGGCAAGGTTTGTTTGAACTTGGTTAGTTGTTTGTTTCCCTAAAGATAGCAAGACAAGAAATGATATTAAAATGGGCTAGACATATATTGTTGATGAATGGTGTTACGATAGCTAGATATATATTTTCGCACCAATTTTCTAATAGCTTAAGCTTTTGTGACAATTGATAATCTAGCACTTTACTTTGAATAGAAAAATAACAAGGGTTTGTGTATATTCCTTTACTAACTTCTTTATGTTGATTGATATAGGAGGAGCAATTAAAAAGTGAATGTTTCAGTTATGTCCCTTTTTGCCCCCTCTAGATTTAGTGTAATAAAGGTAATTTACCATGCCTTTTTTTTTCCCCCTATACTTTAAATACCAAATTCCCTTGTAAAACTTATGCATCAAGGTATTGTCGAATTCAATGCCATTGTGGACACAAATATTACCGTGTTTCAAGTTTGTTTGTTTCCTGATCTTCTTGTCTGTTGTGATCGATAGGTTCACGGCCAAACATTCCATTCAAAGATTATGAAAACATAGACTTACCCATTTTCAATAGTCACAATTGCAAACGCTACAAACAATTTTTCTAGTTTTAATAAGATTGGAGAAGGTGGGTTCTGACCAGTTTGCATGGCAATTTCTATTTGTACTTACTATACCCATTTTCAATAGTCACAATTGCAAATGCTACAAACAAATTTTCTATTTCTAAGAAGATTAGAGAAGGTGGGTTCGGACCAGTTTACAAGGTAATTTCAACTGGACTAACTAAAGTCATATAAATTTCCGTGTTATGCATTTGTGAGTGTGCCTCAAAAGAGTGTAAATTCAAATCTTTGGCATGAAGATTAAAACAATCTTGTTTTTCTTGTTTCTTACATTGCTTTTCTATACAATGTTGATTTGCCTTAGGTGGCCCCATGTCTAGGTGGCTTTCACCTTGGACGTTTTGTTTGGCTAATGCCCGTCTGTGATGTTTTTATTTTCAATCTTTATTTGCTTTCTTAGTTTCCAAAAACAAAAAACAAAAAAAAAATCCTGTGTATTTCCATAGGGTTAGTTATCAACTGGACAAGAGATAGCAGTAAAGAGGCTCTCGAAGAATTCTAAACAAGGGCTTGGTGAATTTAAAAATGAGGCTATCTTGATTGCCAAGCTTCAGTGCCGAAATGTTGTTAGGCTTTTGGGATGTTGCAATCAAGGAGAAGAGAGGTTGTTGATCAACGAGTATTTGCCCAACGGCAGCGTGAGCTCCTTTATTTTTGGTTTGATCTTTCAACCTTTCTTCTAACTTCTTCAATTGAATGTCGAAAACAAACTACACACTACTTGAAGTTGTATATCATTAAGTCAATTATTGAACCCAAAACTAATATTCTATACAAATGCCTCTCTTGATCTATGTCATAGATACTACAAAAAGCAACTATCTTGAATGGCGGAAATGGTTTGATATTATTGTGGGGATTGCTCAAGGGCTTTTCTACCTTCATCGAGATTCAAGACTGAGAATTATTCACAGGGATCTCAAAGCTAGCAATGTGCTACTAGACAATGAGATGAATTCCAAAATTTCAGACTTTGGCATTGCTAGAGCTTTTGAAGGAGATCAAATATCAAAGAAAACAAGAAGGGTGATTGGAACTTAGTAAGTACCCAAAAGATTTATTGCATGTACTTACCCAACTTCAAGTTTCACCAGCTTATTTCTTGATTTATTAATTGGATTATGGCGTACAGTGGTTATATGTCCTAAGAGTATATATTATGTGGGCTCTTTTCAATGAAAATGTCTTTAGTTTCGCAATACTTGTTTTAGATAGTTCTGACATCCTAACTATACTCACAACCTTCTTGGACATGTAAGTTTTTACTTGGGTTTGTTCTCTTTCATTTTTGGAATTTTCTTCCATTATTGATCTCTAATATAAATGAGCTCTCTTAGGCATGGAATTTATGGATTGAAGGGAATGCCACCGAGCTAGTTGAAGAAAAGTTGGAAACTTCAACAATGCTGATGTCAGAAGTAATAAAATGTATACAAATCTATTGTGTGTGCAACAATGCCTTGAAGACAGGCCAATAATGTCATCTGTGGTGTCAATGTCGGATAATAAGGGTGTTGTAAATACTCCATTTTGATGGATCCTAGACTTGGGCACTTTCTTTTGATTACTTGATGATGAAAACAAGAATATGCTATTTCACAAAATTCTCAATGGAAATATGGAATTTAAATTTTAATCTCAACCTTTATCCATTTTGGCCAAATTGTTTTAAATCAGTTTTAGCCTAAATTTTACATATTTGGCTCGCTAAAATTTATTTTATTCATTTATTTTATATTAAAATTTAAATATTTTTGTGTATTTTTATATATTTTTTTGGGCATTTGTGCGTATATTGATGCTATATATTATTATATTGTAAAGTGCACAGTCACCCTTTGACAAACCTCCCTCTTCCACTTTTTTTTTTTTTTTTCCTCTAGGCTTGTTTTGGCCAAATTATGTTATATATTCAGCCTGTTAAAATATATTTTATTAGTCTATTTATTTTTATTATTTTATAATTTTACATGTTTTGATGTGTTTTTATAATATTTTGAGTATTTGTACATATATTAATGTAATTAATGTATTTTAGATATTCTAAATATTATTATATTATAAAGTTACTATCCCCCCTTTGAAAACTCTCACCCAACCGCGTTGATTGCATATCAATTTTACAGTGCATTAATTGAATTCAGCTATCGAATTTGTTTTTGTTTTTTTCCTCTTTTCTTTTTTCTATAAATACTGCCATATGGAGGGAGAGGTGGGGAGAGAAAATTGAAAGAGAGTTGAGGGGATGAAATTTTTTTTCTTTGAACCAAAATTTTCAATTGATCTTTCTTTTCATTCTTTTTATTGCCTTTTCATCAATACACCATCCAAAAACCAACTATTAAAGCTAAAATTTTGAATTTTGGATTGAGAATTAAGAACACATTCCACAATTTTGAGGGTGTTCAAAAGAGAATTTGGAAATAAGAAAATTCACCACTTTCCTAAAAGGTGCATTTTTGTAAACTTTTACTTAATAAAATGTGATATAAACTGTGATAAACCATTTTATTTCTTTGAATGATCGGTGTTTCACCACGTACATAAACTGTTGTAATCAACTTTACATAAAACTATTGTAATTTATCATTTTTAAATGGTTGGTGTTTCATCACCTACATAAACTGTTAGAATTTACTACTTATATATAAATTGATGAAATTTACCGCTTTAAATGATCGGCCGAAATCACCTAATTTGTTAAAAATGTGACCCCGTCGGTGAATAGTAACCTTCGACGGTGAATAGTAACTCCGATAGTAAATAGTACCTCCGGTGATGACTAGTAACCGCAGACGAAAAATATTCGGCAAGATAAAGAATGGCCAAGGAGGGTGAATAGTAACTGCCGCGGTGACTAGTACTGCCGGTGGTGAATAGTGCCCTCGGATGAATAGTACTCCCGCAAAAATGAGTTTTTCCAAGCAAAATAGAGCAATCTTCTAGCAACAAACATAATCATTTTTGGCGGTCGATCTCCGAGGCCTCTTTCCATTTTCTTTCATTTAGAGAGAGTTGTGAGATTTTTATTTTGTTGTAATATTTTTCTTTTCCTCCTCCCTTATTCGGATATGTAATTATTTAAGTGATGAAATAATTTCCCGCCCCACTTGTTTCTATCCCGTTCCCTTATTTACTTTCCATAATCTGTAAATATGCATATTATATAATGCTTGTCATCATATCCATACCTTGCTTCCATGTTTTATGCCTTAAGATCCGACTAAATTTTCACCTGTGAGTTTAATTGATTATTATGTGGTTTTGTGCGCGACCTCATATTTTGAGATGATTCACATGTCATTTACTAAAAGTCGGATTTGCAATTGCATTTCATGAGTGAATCACATTAGGATCTTGTATATAGGATCATGTATATATTTTAATAACTTTGTTTTGTACCTGTTTGCGGGACGTCGGTAAATATGTAAGCTTTTATGTTTTAGCATCCCGCTTGTGTGTGTTTTCCTACTATGTTTAGCATTCTATCATGTGGCTATTTGCTATTTGATAAAACTCTATGCATACCAGTGGGTGAAGGTTGTATTGTTTAATTTTGAATGAAATTGATTTTCATGATTGCACTATTCAAAATATTTTCAAGATAATGAAATCAAGTTATTCCAAAATAGATGATACAGTCTATATTTGTTTGCTTCACGTAGTAAATTTTAGGATTTATTATTAATAATCAGAATATGAACACATAATGGAAATAAAAATCATATCATGGTATGTAAAGGCCAATCTTTTGATCGGGTGAGTGAGGGTGCTCAATTAATGACCTTCCCCCTTCATACTTTAGGTTCTGAGACAAGTATCCTTGGTTACGGCGAACAGTGGCCTTGACACGAATCATGGGTTTTCTAATTTTTCTAAAATATTAGATGGCGACTTTGAGATCTGATGATACAGACCATTTCTGGCAAATGTTTTAGCAATAAAATAAATTTTCTATTAAGTCGCCAAATCTAGACTTTAATTTACGTTTCACATTATACTCGTGAGACTAGATTGAAGAAAATCGAGTGTCCGAACTGTTTAATACGCACAGGTAACTCCCGAGCAGTGTTATAGGTGCAATGTTGCCTCATCCTAAACAACCCGGATTCTATATGGAAGGGAGGTGAGGAGACAGAACTTGCATTGATTGCGGAATAAAATGTTCCACAAATACTACGACTCTTACAATTCTAATGGGTCGACTCTTCCAATTGAAGCACATTGGCTAATGATTATTATTATAATAAGAGAGTTGATACCATATTTGATAACAGCCTTACTGATTATTGATGATAGATGATAGATGAGCTTCCTTGTTTGATAGCGAGCGAGCTAGAATGGATGGTCTTTTGTTGGCCAAAGACTCTCCGATACAAGTCAGTAAACTTGCGAGAGTTATGCAATCAAGGTGAGAATGTGTAAGAGAGTTGCATACTTGCTTTGGCGTTTGGTGGGATGGATTTTGGATTGTGATCCTTTTTCTTCTTACTGTGATGTTAATGTCAATTACTCTGTTGTCAAATTTTTTTTCAAGATTTATAATCGTTCTTTGGAATCTAAAATGAATGAAGGGTTTTTCATGGTTTACTTCTATGATTTGAGCAATTAATTATTTTGTGGAGTATGTGAAAAATCAAGTTGATTGGATATCGATATTCGATAGTTATATAATCGGATCATATTATCTTATTTTTTTGGGCAAATTATTTTAATGGTCCTTATATTTTATTTCTTATGTCATTTTAGTCCCTACACTTTCAATTGACTCAATTTTGACCTTTAATTTTGGATTTTGTTTCAATTTGGTCTAATTAATAATATCGTGAGTGTTTTTTAAGAAAAATTATCACTAAGTTGGTTGAGATTAACTAATTGAGTTGAGTAAGTCTATAATTTTGCCCTTAAAAATATGACATGTAACACTTTTGTGTGAAATTTACATGAAAAAAAAAAAATAGAGTTATAATCAATTGAACCAAATTGAGACAAAATCATAAATTTAAGCAAATTGAAAGTGTATAAACTAAAATGCCATAAAGGATAAAATACGAGGACTATCGTCGTATTTTGTCCTAATTTTTTTTCCCCAACATGTTACGAATATCCAACCAATTTGAAACAATAAGTCTAATTACCATGATATGTTAACCATAAATTTACCTAAAAATTGATGGATAGGGTGTAGATTTAACGTTAGTACGTTGTGGTTCATATGTACAATGAATCTTATTTACATATTCATTCAAGGGTGATTATTTGGTAGTATAGGAGTATAGTCATGTGGTGCCACTACAAGAAAACACATTTTTGGCGACCATTTTTGGCTACCAAAACAAATTTAGTCGCCAAAAGTGTGGGAATTGGCTACCAAAATTAATTTTAGTTGGCAAAAGTCAACTTTTTAGCTACTAATTTTTTTTGTAGGGGAATGTTCATTATTGGGGACTAAAAAAATTTAGTAGCTAAAAATATTACAATTGGCGACTAAAAAAAATTTTAGTAGCTAAAAATATCACAACTGGCGACTAAAAGAAATTTAGTCGGCAAAAATGCCAGAAATTGGCGACAAAAAATAATTTTAGTCGCCGTAGGTATAGATTTGGCTACTAAAACCTTTAGTCGGCATATGTAAAATAAAAAATTAATTTTTGTCTTTGACGACTAAAAAGTTGATTTTCAGCGACCAAAAATACTTTCAGTCGCCGTAGGTATAGATTTGGCTACTAAAACCTTTAGTCAGAAAATGTAAAATAAAAAACTTAATTTTTATTAATTTTTCTCCTTTTCCTTACATTTGCCCTAGCCCTTTACAGATGTTCTCTCTCTCTCTCTCTCTCTCTCTCTCTCTCTCTCTCTCTCTCTCTCGCGGTTTGAATCTCTCAATCCCTTCTCCTACATGTTCTTCTCAATCCCAATCTGGTGATTCCGGCAAACTTTGCAAATGGAGTCTCACGGCGCCGGACTACAGCATGTTTTGGTGCTCGCCTTTTGCGTCGCCGGCATTTGGTCAGGTTGTATTTGCCAAGGGGTCCTTCAAGAGACCGTGTAAGTCCTCTCTCTCTCAACTCTAATTTGATCTCTGGTATCTCTCTCTTTCGATGTGGTTGAGAATCTGCATCAGGTGCGTAGATATTTGTGGGGTAGGAGAGTGTATCATTGATCTGGTCTGTCTTTGGGTTGGGTTTTGCTGCAGTGGGCTCCTGTTGTATGCTGATATGGGATTGGGGCAGTTGGCTGGTTTAATCTAGTCTGTCTTTGGGTAGGAGAGTGTATCATTGATCTGGTTTTGCTGCAGTGGGCTCCTGGTAAATCCGGGTGGTCTAGCTTAGGATAGCAGTTTAGCTCTGCTTTTGCTCTTGGTAATCAATCAAACTTAACTTAACTAAAAAGTAGTGAAAGTTTATTGAGTCACCTAAGTTGATTTTTATTTTTTGTTTTTTGATTTCCTCTTCTGATGAATCTAAGATGATACATTTAATCATATTAGTTCTATTATTTCATATTTGAAATGTTTGCTTCAAAGACCATGACAACTGGATCTCTGGGTTTAATTACAATACTTGTTTGTTCCCTGCAGAGTTCGAAGATAATCCTCACCTTTATGTATTGAAGCCAATAAAATATGTAGGCATTGAAGTTTGGCAAGTAAGACTCTTGACTCTCTATTATTAAAGTATTGTTATTTCTTCTAATTAGGTCTATAATCTTGCACTTTCTGATCCAAGTTGAGTCTGTGAACCTCTGTTGTTATGAAGTAAAAAGGTTGCAATGCTTCATTATCAGTTTCAGGACTTTGGCCAATTTTATTGATTTTTTTGTTTTTTTTGAAAAAGTTGTTCTTGTCATCGGTCTGAAACCCTTTTTTTTTTTTCTTTTTTTCCAAAAAGGAAGAAGAAAATGCTGACCCTATTTGTTTTGAACTTTTCTAATCTCGATTGTGTTAATCTTTACCCATTATGTTGTTGTGAAATGTATCAATGCAACATTTTTGCATAATTTAGCAAAGCAACATTTTTCCATTTTTGCATGATTGGAAGGAAGTTAAAAAAGAACAGTGCAGCCCTTGATATTGTTAATTTTGGTGAAGAAGATGAGGGGAAAGCAGAAAAGCTCGAAGCCCTTCTTGCTGTTGTAAACAATAATGACAGCAGTCACATTGTTCATGTTCCTGTTGGTCCAAATGCTCTCTCTGATGTTCTGATAAGGTTGCTTGTCACTCTTTCATCTATGTTTGCTTGCATTGATATCAAACTTAATTAACATGAGTTGCTTCTTTTCTTTTCTTTTCTTTTCTTTTTTTTGGCAGTACTCCTATCTTTACCCAGCTTCTCATCAATGGACAATTCGTGGATTCAGCATCAGGTGTGTTATCATCCTTTGATTCAAAAAACTAAGTAGATATTTCGGTTATGATACCTTTTACAATATATTGTAGGCCTTCAAGTTTGTATCTTGATGTTTCTTCAATTCAAGAATGTGTAGTGAAACTGAATTTTTTATTACTTAACTTGATGTTCCTTCAATTCAATTCAAGAATGTGGAGAGGAGGGTTGGCAGGGGCCATTCCCCCAAAGATCATGAGAGTTCCTCTGTATAATTGTTGATAAACAACTGCAGTTGTTGGTACATAACACTGGCCCCTAGCTGATTATTAGTTGGCTTTAGGCACTTGCTTATACCATGATTCTCAAGCCACTGTTCATATGCTTCAAAATTGTGTGTTACAATTGATTTTAAGTAATTATTTTATTGATTAACTCTTGTAGAAAAAGAAAGGAAAAAAAGAGAGTAAAGAATAATTTACTGTAATCTCAAATGAAAAAAAATGGACAATAGAATGCATTCATGTTTACACATGTGCACAAGGTTGCTTTCTATAGAAGTGAAGCAATACCAACCCTTTATGATGAAGCATTGCAAGCCAAAGCGATGAAATGTCAAGAAAATGATTGGATGACAATATCAATCTCAACTGGAAAAATATGACAATCATGGAAATAACATTATCAATACTGCATTGCATTTCTCCAGTTTCAAAATTAACATATTTATATTTTGCACATACTTTTCAATTAGTTTGAAAATTTCAATGTATAATACAAGGTGTTAACAGAATACAGTATACAATGCAACACATGTTTTGAGATATAAAGTCTGCTCAAACACAATACATGATTGGATGACAACCGATGCTTACAGACCAGTCACGTGACTATGAGATGCATGTGGACTTTTTTTAAGCTGTTGTTCCTAACTTTACTGGCTATGTTAGTAACTCCTTATGGTCAAACAAGATTATTATATTGCCCTTATTTATTTATTTATTGTTATTGTTCAATTATTTATTTATTTATTAATAGTTAGTTCCAATTTTGTGTGGCAGGAAGCCAGTTTGCTCGCACTAAAAGATTTGAGAGAGAATTGCAAGACAGAGTTGGAGATGGTTAATGGGATGCCTTTGGAGAAACAATAATTGCTTCTGATGCTTGTAAGATTGGACGAGGTGGGATTGTGGTGGTTTGTTGATCTCATGCTCAGCGGTAAGGGTATGCTGGACAGTATGAACAAGGGCAAAGAAAATGGGTTCTTGGGTTTCAGGAACTCGAAATCTTCGTTCGTTTATTTACTAATTTTAGGATTGATTATCAGGTTGATATTTTGTATTACATATGTCGAATGGAGGGAATATATTTTGTATTACTAATTTTGTATTACTAAATTATTGAGGTTGGAATATACTTGGGTCGTATGGAATTTGTATTACATATGTCGAATGGAATGGAATTGGATGTCGAATGGAATTTTTGGCATGCACATTGTTGAATGGTTGATAATATATATTTAGTATTGATGGATTTAATTGTTTATACATTGTATAGGTTGTACTAATAATGGATATAGGTGGTTCAGAAATTTTTTAAAAAAAAAAAATTCTAATATAGTATTTGGCTATTAACTATTTTGGTAACCAAAAACTATTTTCAAATGTTTTGGCCACTAATAATGTAGTAGCAAAATGAATAAAAGTTGGCATCATTTGGCGACTAAATTCCATGGTCGGGAAATAGTTCAATTAGCGACTAAAAGTTTAGTCTCTAAATAGTTCAAATTAGTTTTGTTATACCTTTCGGCGACTAATATTTTGGTCGCCAAAAATATCACTTTTGCCGACTAACCCAACTTTAGTAGCCAAATGTTGACGTTTGGTGACCAATAATTTAGTAGCTAAAAATTACCTTTTCGGCGACTATTTTTTTAGTCGCCAAAAGGTAACATTTGCCGACTAAAAAAATTAGTAGCCAAATATTGCATTTTCAACGACTAAACACGCGTTTAGTCACTAAAACATTCGCCGACAGGGTTTAGGCGACTAAGTTGGCGACAAAAAAAATTAGTCGCTAATTGGTTTTGGCGACTAAAAAAGTGACCTTTGGCGACTAATTTTTTGGTCGGTGAAACTATCTTTTCTTGTAGTGTGCTCTATGGTAGTATGATTGGCAAAGAATGAAGAGTAATAATTATTTGTGTTGGGTAATTGAAAAATATAAGGAGACATAATGAATGGTGATTGGTGAGAGAGTATAACCATGTGATACTTTGCGACTATAGTATAATTTTCCTTCATTCAAAATAAATTTTGAGTAATTTTTGTAGTTATGTTGGTAAAGTTCTAATTAATTTTTCATTTTCTTTTCATGATTCCATCACCTTTTCCGCAACCTTATAAATGAATAATAAAATGTTAGGCAACAAATATATTGATATATGTATGAAGTATATAAAAATGTTTGTAAATTATATTAAGATTTATGAAAAATACAATAAGTCTCTTACTTTTGAGATAATTACATTAATCTTCCTTTTTGTAAAGAAAAAGAGTCTATGATTGATACAGATGATATGAAACATGAGAATTAAGATAAAATACATATTTCAGTATAAAGAATATAATAACATCATCTTCTATTCATATGACTAACAAATTTAATGATGAAAATGATGTCAAAATGTTATGTGAATTAAAATTTATGAAAAATTAATATAATTATGTTAAACTTGTAGGATTTATTGTATATATTTTTTAAACTCAAGAAAAATCAATAGAATTTACTAAAAAAATATATATATCATATGCATCAAAATTGTAAATTTTTTAAACATTATTTGAATATTATACAACGTTTTTTTAACAGTACTTAGACTAACGAGTAATGGTATACAAAAAAAAAAGTATACAAAATTTTATGCACAATGATATAATTTAATGTGCACCTTTAATTTTAAAACAAAATAACCATAAAAATAGTTTATTTGAAACAATAACATTTTCACATTATTCTTTATAAAGTTTTTTTTGTATGACTTCTATGTATGAATAGAGCTTCCTTTTTTTTTTAAAACATTATTCAACAATCTTCAGACATGGTTTGGTAATTAGTTTAGGGGAATTATGATTAATGGAAGAGTTGAGACTCATAATTTTGTGTCAAGATATAAAAAATAAGAAAAATATATTATTTGATAATTGATGAATGACAGGACCACCTAATATCAAGGATGCTGAGTTTTATGGAGAGCAGGCTGGATGGTTGATTCTCAGCCAATTTTTTCACAAACAAAGCAGCCCATTTATTGGAACTTTGATTTTTCATATCTACACCTACTTATTCGGCAAGTCTTTAGATGATGGACCCTTAAAATTATGAAAAATGATATATAAATTTATTTTTTAAGTTTATTTTTAAATTTAATAATGTGTAAATGAAATAATTGATTAATGATTAAAGAAAATATGAAAAAAATAAAATTGCCAGTACATATTCCTAATAGACTGTCACATCACTAAACTTAAAAAATAGATTTAATTTTTAAATTAGAGTGTCACTACTCCAAAATTATATGCTACAATGAGAGCAACACTTCATGTGTCCACTTGAAGATGTTGATTGAAAAGTTAAGAGTGACTAAATTATGACATATGGACCTGGGATGCTGAAAATTTTAAAAAGTCTTATATATGAGATGGTAGATTAGTTGACAATATGTCTAAATTATATAAGTTCATCACGAACTTTTTGAAAAATTTGAGACTCATCCCCTCTAAGATATTTTCATATCTGTAGTTGAAAATTCAAAGTTGCTTATATGAAGAAAATTATTTAGAGTGAATATTTGATAGACAGAAGACTGGTGAAACTACACTATCAACTTGAATTCAATTCAAATCTCATTTTCAAGTTATAATTTTCATACTCCAACTCTACACGTATTTATTCTCTCTCTTTCAAAGTTGCTTATATGAAGAAAATTATTTAGAGCGAATATTTGACAAACAGAAGACTAGTGAAACTACTCTATCAACTTGAATTCAATTCAAATCTCATTTTCAAGTTTTAATTTTCATACTCCAACTCTACACATATTTATTCTCTCTCTCTCTCTCTCTCCTATTTTTCTTATTTCTAAGCGTTCTTCAGTCTTTTCTTATCTCCTTTTATTTGACTTTTTCTTTTTTTGATGTTGTTTTGATTGTCTCTTCATTTTTTTCTTTAAAAATTTCTTTTTCATCTTTTCAACATTACAGTGTAGAGTTTAAAGTTTAGGCACAAAGATAGAACACATTTTTATGTATTTTTATTAGCAAAATGGTTGTTAGTGTTAGAGCTCTACAAGAAATGACACTTTTAGCAAAATGTCCACTCGAGTTACTCTTGAAATTGTGAAAAACAGTACCCTAGAGCCAAGATTTCTATTTATGAAGGACTATTACTGCCACATCTATAACCAGTTACCCAAATCTCAGGTTACCTTAACCAAATCAATCAATGGTATTATGTAGTACGAAAACAATAAATATTTCCAACATTGGCAACCAACTTGTTTGCCTTTCCAATACTTCCATATTTTATACCTACTCACACATGGATCTCTCGTTTATAAATATGAAAGGGCTATAGATTTTCTTTGGTCCATTATGTACATTAAATGTTGTTGTCTAAGTTCAAGTCTGTTGCGCTCATCATAATTTTTTTTTTCTTTCCATAATTCGATTCATATATTTGTCATTCAATTTTGAAAAATAAATATGTAAAATTATGTTGTTATGATTATTAAATTAATTTTTTTGTAAAAAAAAAAATTTGATTTACCCATAAGAACATAAAACTAAATGAATTCAATGTTATCTCATTTGGGAATATACTATTTTACTAACATTTTAATTTTTTACGAAAAAATATGTAGAAAAATAGAGAGAATGATGTAACAATTTTTTATTTTTTTTTTTTGATCGGCAAAGAAAAAAATTTCATTAAAAACATGAAATTTAAAGGTACAAGGAAAAAAAACGCTATGAGAGAGATTCGAAGAGTAAAAACTCACTCTCCTATTACTGCTACTCACGTCTTTACAACCAACCCCTTAGCCTCACGGTTTTATATTTTAAAAAACAAATAAAAACAACACTACAAACTCTTGAGCCCCACACAACACTGAAGCACAACCACCGAAACACTGCACGCCCAATGCCGAACCCTGATACACAAACTCTTGAGCCCCACGCCGGACCTAAGCACCCTGCATGCCAAACACCCTGCACGCCTGACCCAAACACCCTGCACCAAAGCCGGACACTCAGGCTTCATTGCTGCAGAGAACCACCTGTGGCTTCAACCTCCGTCGGGACTGCTACAGGTGCCTCCTCTATTGCTGCTGCCGCCTCCTCCTTAGGGTCTTCTTCAACAAGCACTGTCTCTGCCTCCGGGAATGAAGCTACTGGTGCTGTCACCACGCTTTACCCCTGAAAACCCAGTTTTCCAACTTAACCTTCTCCCATGGTTTCCCTCTCCCAAACAACTCCCTCAGTTGATTCTCACCACCAACGCTAAGCAATCCCCTCTTTGTAGACCCGGCGCCATTCTCCTCTTAACCGAACACAAACACCGACCACCAAGGTTTGAACGGAATACACCCCTCAAAACTCCCACTCGCACGAAGCGCTCGAATGAAGATCCTAAACAACTCTGAATCCTCCACCCCTCAAACTCCCACTCGTAGAGAAATGCCCGAATGAAGTTCCTGAACCAACCCACCCAAGAACAACGCAAACCACCCTAAACCGAAACCTATGGCCGAAGCACCACTTCCACCGGACCTCTTCATTCGAGAAAGAACCCACCAAAACCACCTATCAAAGCACCACTGCCGCCTGAACCAACCCCCTAAGCTTTCAGACTGCCGGAAAAGATAGATCTGAAACCACCCAAAGAATGCTCAGCCAGAAACCCCAAAGAAAACCTGTGAAAACACGCAATCTAACAAAAAACGAAAGGACTTAAACATCATCCTAAGCAAATCTAGAGATTAGATCTGAAAAGGAGAAAAACGGAAAGCAAATGGGGGCTCAAGATTATTAGGAGAAAAAAACAACGAAACAAGAAAAGCTAGGCCAGCCAACCGCCATGGCCAAAGGCGGCGGCCGGCTGGCCAGCGGTGAGGCCCGAGCTGGAGGTTTTAGAGAGAGAGTTTTTTTTTTTTTAAATACTCAAGACGTAAACAGTAAAATATTAATTTACGCTTTCAGGCTAATGTTTGGTGTTTGTGTGTTTTTGCGTTTTTTTCGATGTAACAATTTATAATGACTTTTTTACTTTTTAGCTAAAATTGAAAGTTGTCAAATGATAATTTGTTACATCCATTCTATATAAAGTCAATACTGAAATTGGTATGAAGATAATTTTTTAAGTTTTCTCAAAACAACCCTAAGACATTATAACTACTTAGATCTAAATCTATGTATTGCTTCAATTTTTTATTTATTTTTTTTATTTTTCAATTTAAACCTGTGTCATACTTTTAAATTTTGAATTCAAATAAGACTTCTCAAAATCCTATCTGGCACACACTACTTCTAGTATAAGGTAATGTTGTGGTACACACCGTTCAAAATGTGTGTATTATATGCATTCTTATTATACATTGTTGTGACCAAGTATTTTTTAGAGGTGACAAACCCAACCCAAATCCATAAATCCGCCCAATTATACTTATTTAAATTCCATATTAACTAGCATAAATTAATAAATAGGCTTAAATGAGTTACTCATTATCAATCCAATTAAAATTGGGTTTACATGGGTTGGACATTAATACTCATTTAAACTCGTCTAAATAGGCACCAATTCTATCATAAATTCTAAAATTTTTTAAATAATTTTTTTTAAAAATTAAATAAAAAAATAAGAAATTTTTATATAAAAAAAAAGAAGATGAAGTAAATGGGTTGATTGGGTTCATTTGTCTAATCTGTATCTAATTCAACACCATCTGTTTAAGTCCATTTATTAAATGGGTGGATTTGAATTAAATTGTTTTAAATGTATAATCCATTTTAAGATGCCTATTTGCCATCTCTAATATTTTTCTTAGTAAAATTATCATAATTTATAATTTAAAAATAAAATTACGTCATTTGAAGGATGTGTACGGTAAAATAAAATTACGTCATTTGGTGAGACAGAAATGAAACTATAAGAATAAGACCCAGTTGTGGAATACCAACAAACAAAAATCTTAGGAAAACTAATCATTAACCAGACCACCACGTCTCGTGAAACCAACCTCCTCATGTGTTCTTTTACTATTCTTCTTCTTCTTCTTCTTCTTCTTCTTCTTCTTCTTCTCCAATTTTGCACAGCCAGAGACACCATAACCACAATCCAATCTCTCAAGGATGGTCAATTGTTAGTCTCCGGCAACAAGGCCTTCGCACTTGGGTTCTTCAGCCCCGGCAAGTCCACCAACCGGTACCTCGGAATACGGTACAACAATGTTTCAGAACAAACTGTGGTGTGGGTTGCAAACAGAGATAGGCCAATCAATGACACATCCGGAGTTCTTTCCTTGGACAACACCGGAAACCTCGTCATTCATGGTCCGGACAAGAAAATTCCGGTCTGGTCAACCAACGTGTCGGCCTCGGGGAATGTCTTTTCAGCTCAATTGTTGGATTCAGGGAATTTGGTAGTGTTTCAAGGTGATAGCAAGGGGGCCGTCGTGTGGCAGAGTTTTGATTATCCTACAGACACCCTGCTTCCTTCAATGAAACTTGGGGTGGACCGGAGAACCGGTCTGAGCTGGTTTCTGACATCTTGGAAGTCGCGTGATGATCCGGGAATCGGAGAGTACTCGTTCAAAATGGACCTTATTGGGTATCCGGAGTTTTTTTTGTATAATGGTTTGGTCCGGTTCTGGAGAACCGGACCATGGAATGGGGTTAGATGGAGTGGGGTACCAGCTATGACACCCAAGTTCATATTCAATGTCCATTACGTCGACAATCAAAATGAGGTTTCCATGTCGTACCTCATCAACGACACCTCGATTTTCTCAAGAATGGTTGTGAATGAATCGGGGACAATAGATAGGCTGACGTGGCATACGGACCACCAACAATGGATCGGGTTCTGGTCGGTCCCCAGGGATGAATGCGACTACTACAGTCATTGTGGTGCAAATGGCAACTGTGACTCATCCGTGAATGCAAGTGAGTTCGAGTGCATGTGTTTACCAGGGTTCGAGCCCAAGTTGGCACGTGACTGGTACTTAAGGGACGGATCAAGTGGGTGTAAAAGAAAACGTAGAGGAGGCACGTGTCAAAATCAAGAGGGTTTCATCAAAATGATACGTGCTAAGTTACCAGACACTTCGACAGCACTTGTCAATAAAACTATTGGATTAAAAGAATGTGAAACAGAGTGCTTGAAGAACTGTTCATGCCAAGGGTATAGCAGTGCAGAGATCTCACTGGGGGGAATTGAGAGTGGATGTGTGACGTGGCATGGGGACTTGATGGACACAAGAGAGTTTTCGAGTGGGGGCCAAGATTTATACGTACGTGTTGATGCTGTCGAATTAGGTATGCATTCAATGTCTTGTTGATAGTTTTGTGTTTGTGGCTGGATCTTAATTTTGCCTTATAGTTGAAAGCACCTGTGAATTTTGCTGTAAGCTTTCCTTCATATCTATCTCTTCGTATCATTAATTTATATAGTTTTTTTGGATTTTAATTCAACGCACACTGTTAACACTACAAAAACTTAAGATTTTAGAGATCAAAATTTAATGGTGAAATTATTTTTTAGGAACCAAATATTTTTGTTACGAAAAATGTCGTTATTATATTTTTAGCAACAAAAATTAGATATTAGTGGTGAATTATTTTCTTTTTGGGACCAAATTTTTTGTGTCAAAAAATAAACTATTTTGAGACTAAATTATTTTGTCTCTACAAGTTTATTTATTAGTGACATTTTCAAAATTTTGTCCCTAAAAGTCTTCTTTTGAATTTTTCGGGACGACCTTTTAGCGACTATCTTCATGATAATAGAAATTGATTCCTAAATATCTTTTACAACAAAATTTTCACTTTTAGAAACTAAATCATTTGTTGGTCTCTAAAACTCTTATTTATTGTAGTGTGATTTGAATTATTTATTTCATAGATCTCGTAATAAAAATTATCTATATAAACTATTAGTTTTATCAGACAACTATAAATATAAAAATAAATTACATTTTGTTTTATAAAATGAATGGTTTAAGTTAACAATCATATTTGTTATTTATTTTATAAAATAAAATATGATTTATTCTTGTGTTTCTAAATATCCGATAAAACTATTTTTTTTTTCCTACACAGATGCCTTTTTCTTTTTTTTTTGAACAGTAAAAGAAAATTTTTTATTGATGTAAAAATATGGAGGGCTTTTATTGCAAGAAGTGTATGAAATAGATGGCTCAGAAAATTGGTATAAGTCCGAATTAAAGTCCAAATATATATATATATATATATATATAAATGGAGACATGAAAATATGAAAGATAACTTATCCTGATTTTTTTGTAACAAGAATTTTGAACTTAAAAAATCATGTTGAAAAACTGTTGCTTAATTTATCTAGAATGAATGATTAAAGACAAACTCACGCAACACAACTACAAAACAAGATCCGAAAACAGGTATGTGTCTGCATGATAAGTTCTACTTAAACCATTTGTTACATGTATCCATGGTAGTAACATGTATATTTTTAAAACATTAATACAAAGCTCAAGAAAATTACTCAAAAAATTGATCAGATTTATTTTAGATGTAATTCATATGATACTTTAAGTTTAAACTTTTCTCACAATTTCATTTTGAAATAACTTTACAAATTTTTGAATCCTTTAGAACATCCAAAATGGAGTGGTTAAAAATATATACTAAAAAATTACAAAAGGTAATAAAAATAAGGTCCAACAATATATTTTAAGAGTTTGTTAATTTAGAAACTCAGTGATGCTACAATAAATGTGTTAAATTGTATGTGCTAAGTGATATATATATACACATATTATATACAAAAAAAAAAAAAAGAGAGAGTAAATTACACTCACCTCCGTTGATGTTTGAAAAAAATATAGTTGGTCCTATACTTTTGATATTATTACATTGATCTCCTTTAAAGTTTTAATTTAAGTACCTATTGGATCATATTTCATTAGTAATTAATTAGTCGTATAAATGAAAAAAAAATATTGTCACATCTTTTATACTAAAATATATAATTATCTTTATTTATATTAGTATCTACCCTCCATTTGCATTGTTTGAAGTCACTTTAGCTTTACTAACAGGGAGATTAGTATAATTATGTCAAAAGTATAGAGTTGTTTGTATTTTCTCCAAACTTCAAGGGAGGTGAGTGTAATTTATCACACACACACACACAAAAAAAAAAAAAAAATGCCATGTTTAGTTTGTATTTGTGAAACAATTTTGAAAAATAATTTTCTCACACCTACTACCACTCGCCTCTCTGCTTTCTCTTTCGAAATTCGGAAAGAGTGCTGTGACAACACCATTTTATGAGCTCAAAATAAAATAAAAAAAGTAAAAATTGAGAGTTGGTCTACGAAAGAATTAGGAGGATTGTGATTAATTGTGGTTATTAAGTAGGGTAAGAAATTTGTAAATTTTCAAATAAGTTGGTAAAAGTCCAAAAAAATTGGAAGTCTACATAAGAATTAGGGTGCTATTAGTAAGACCTTTAAGCAACTGTTAAAAAGTAAATTTTGCAATAATAAGAAAAAGAATTTAAAAAAAATAAAAATACACGTATGAATAATGATATACAAATAAAATATCTATACATGATTTTATAGTTTTGTAAACTTGTTATTCAAATCCAAACACTCACAGTTATTCTCATAATTTTAATTGCAGAGGACCTACCATGCTTGTTCATAAACCATCCTATTGTTTAGCCTTAGGTAAAGAATTTCAAACTCTTGTTGCCTTTATATTTTGATACTGTTTATTTTATTGGATACTACTTATAGCTTATCTGTAAAAAAAGGAAAAATCAAATTTATCCTCAAATTGTCTTACAGAGTGATTTTTGTAATCCCACTTTAATGATCGTGACTACATAAGTTTATTAGGTTTGTCTTTGAAACTAACAGTTTATTACAAAAGCAGACTTCTTGTCTATTTTTTTTTTTTTTTTGAAAGATAAATCTATTGAAATCATATATCTACAATTATTAGATCAAGTTTTTAAAATTTTTTTTTTTTATATATATTATGAATGGTGTACACACAAAAAACTTATAAAATGAATAACTCAAATTACTAGAATGGAACATGTTGAAGACACCATGAGCTCAAATGTACTACATTAGACTTCTCTCCAACGAGCGAGAAACCAAATCTTTTTTTTTTTTTCTGTTATTTTAATTATTTTTTATTGTAAAGATCGCATAAGGAGAGGTAGATGCCATGCCATGGGGTTGAAACACTAGTTGTAGAGTAATGCTATAGTGATCATTTATTTTTATCATCTTATATTATTATTGGATGTGTTAGTCTAATAGTCAGTACTATATTGGATATATACATAAGTGGTTAAACTTATTACACCAATATTATGTTGACAAAAAGATAATGAACATATCAGTGGTGCTACATGCACCAATTTGTATACACACTAGTGTACTAACTAGTGTTGTGATATTATTATTGACCACATTTATTATACAAGTTACAAATACCCAAAACTATACAAATAATGCCATGTCATTTGTTAGTACACTAGTGTATACATTAATTAGTACATATAGTATTATTCTAAACATATTATTATGTTCATTGCTTATTCCATGAACTTAATGTGCTATGATTTCCAAATTGAGAAACATGCAAACTTGAACTTATTTTTGCTATGAAAGCATTTTCTCTTTCTTTATTCCTTGTTTTTGTAGTAAAAAATAAAAGAACAGATATGAAAAAGCTTTTTATTTACAATAAATTAATAAATGGAGTGGCTATTTTATCCTCTTTTCAGCCCAATATTTGAAGTCACAACAATCTCATTCCAAGAAGGGTATGGTGGTGGCAATTGTAGTGTCCTCTGTTGCAGCTTTGTTTTTTGTAATCTGCGTACTTTCTTGGTTGGTGATGAGGAAGAGAAAAGGTAATAAAAACAACATTAATCTTCTATCATTATTCGTTTTCAAATTTTGTAACATGAAAAATCATATGTGGTCATCAAATCTAATGTCAATGATTTAAGACTATACTTGAATTTTGATTTTTGATAAGATTTTAGTTGTGTTGTGTGACAGGAAAAAGACGACAGAACAACTTGTTATTTAGTCCCAACAGTTCAACATCCTTTAAAACCACCCAAATGGAAAATCAGTTTGATGAAAGTCGAACAAATGCTGAATTACCACTTTTTAATCTAACCACCATTGTCGCCGCCACTGACAATTTTTCTTCCTTGAACAAGCTGGGTCGAGGTGGCTTTGGAACAGTGTATAAGGTAAGACGTCCTTTAGAGATGAAAATTTTCTCAAAATTGTGATTTATTTGTATTTGGCGAGTAAATAAGTTAATTGTGCATTGATTTCAGGGTCAGTTACATAATGGACAAGAAATAGCTGTCAAAAGGCTAGCGAAAAATTCGGGCCAAGGGGTGGAGGAATTCAAGAATGAAGTTACACTTATTGCTAAACTCCAACATAGAAATCTAGTGAGACTATTGGGATGTTGCATTGAACAAGACGAGAAAATGTTGATCTATGAATACCTGCCAAACAAAGGCTTAGACTCTTTTATATTTGGTATGCTTAATTTTTTGATTTGAGTTCATTTGTTTATTAGCACTGAAATTTATGTAAAAATATAGGAGTACCTTCGAGTTTTTGGTAGAATTGACTTTTAACTTTGGCCCAGATAAAACAAAAGGCTCATCTCTAGAGTGGAGAAAGCGCTTCGAGATCATTTTGGGAATCGCTCGAGGGATGGTATACCTTCACCAAGACTCTAGACTAAGAATAATCCATAGGGATCTAAAAGCAAGTAATGTTTTACTCGACGCTTCAATGAACCCCAAAATATCAGACTTTGGTGTGGCTAAAATATTTGGAGTGGACCAGATTGAAGCTAACACAAATAGGGTGGTTGGAACATAGTAAGTATCACTTATACATTCATGTGTGGAGAGAGAGAAATGTGCAAGAAAGGCATATATTCTAATTATTGTTTCATGTTGTAATTGCAGTGGTTATATGTCACCAGAGTATGCAATGGAAGGGTTATTTTCAATAAAATCAGATGTTTTTAGTTTCGGAGTTTTATTACTGGAGATCATTAGTGGCAGAAAGAACAACAGTTATAATCAAGACAATTTTGTGAATTTAATTGGACATGTAAGTAAATCAATGTATTATTAATGGAAAATCCTATAGCTGCAATAGAATGGAGGATTTTCCCTTACCTAGAAAATTGTTGTTTGATTAATCACCCAAAGATGATTTTATACATTGTTTCAGGTTTGGAAGGTATGGGGAGAAGAAAAAGCACTAGATATAGTTGATTCATCGTTACCCGAGTCGTGTTCAAGTCAAGAAGTATTGAGATGCATTCACATCGGTCTCTTGTGCGTACAAGAATTTACCACCGATCGGCCAACTATGTCAGATGTTGCTTTCATGTTGTGTAACGAAACGACCTTGCCTCCTCCTAAACAACCGGCATTCATTGTTAACAGACCTGGCGGTCCATACTCGTCTTCAACAAGTGGTGGAGATCTATCTAGAAATGATATTACGCTTACCACAATTCAAGCTCGATGAATGCTCTTACTATACATTAATATTTTGTACTTAATACACAGTATTCTTGTTTCCTCTTGCAACATAATTAAATGTATCTAACTTATATGCTATCATCATTTTTTCAGAGTAATTGTAATTATTTTAGTAGTTACACCATCTATTTTCTCTTGGAGGCCACAGATAATATTAACAGTGATCACTAGAACAAATTATTATTGATTGTGAAGTCATTGTTATTTTACTTCCTTTAAGGCTTTGTTTGGATTTTAGATTTGAGCAGTGATTTTGGTTGGTTAGGTAGGTGGGTGGGTGGGTGGTGGGGAGAAAGGGAAAAGTGGGGGAAATAATTAGAGGTGGCAAACTTAACTCAAACTTATGAATCCATCCAATTATACCAATTTAAAACTCATATTAATTTGTCCAAATCAATAAATGTTGCTCAATGTCAACTCACTTAAAATTAAGTTTACACCCATTTAAAACCTATATTAATCCGCCCAAATTAGTAAATGGACTTAATTGGGTTGCTCAATGTCAGCTCACTTAAAATTAAGTTTACATAGGCTGGACATGGGGACTCATTTAAGCCCATCTATATGGCACCACTTTTACCACTACGACCAATTTTTGAATTTTTGAAAAAAAAAATTAATTCATTTTTTTTTAAAAATAGAAAATAATTTGGGATAAATTACACTTACCTTTCCTGAAGTTTTTAACAAATACAAGGACCTCACCTGTAATTTTAATAATTACAAAAACTTCTTTTATTTTTGCTGACAATATCATGATTCCCTCAATCCATTAATTTAGCACAAATGATGTTACTTGGCTATCTAAAATAACCATATTACCCCTTTGAATTGAGCGGGAAGAGATGAAAACTATCAAATCAACCAATAAACTATTTCAATGAAATTTTTCACTCACCTCTTCTCAGGTTTTGCATATATGTTGTTAAAGACTCATGAATATTTTGACATAACACCCTAATAGTTTAATATAAAACCACAATAATTAATATAAGACTTATTTCGCATTATATAAGCAAAGAAAAAATTATCAAATTTAATTAATGAATTTATTATTTAAATTTCTTTTTTCTATTCTTTTTTGAAGTTGAAACAAATCGATTAATTTTTTTTCAGCAATTTGTCCTACTTATTTATTCATATGTAAAAAAATTATTTATCTCTAAATTGTTATGATATTATTAAAATATTTAATGAAAAAAATTTAATTTTTATTGATAAAATATTTAAAAAGAAATAATCTATTTAAATTTTTTCTCCAAATACATATCGGTTCTACTTCTCTTTGTCTCATAATTGTGTAGCCAAAAGTAGATTTATTCCTGTTTGTCATCATTGTGGGCTTAAGGGTCACATTAGACCTCATTGTTGTGAATTGCTTGACACCAAACATAAAGCGAGGTTGAGTTTGGCTAGACTTTTAAATTAGAGGGTTGTATCCAAGTCAAGACGAGTTCCCATTGAAGGGGAATGGTACCACAATGTCAAGACACCTCCCAAGAGCAGCAATTTGAATAACATTGTCCATACTAAAGAGGTTTAGGTAAAGAAGCTTGATTTGGGTTGACTTACTGATTATCTGTTTATTTGTTTTTGTTTTCTTTCTTGTTTTTCGGTCTTTTAGGCTTAGTTCTTTTGGTTCTTTCTTGTTTTGTTTATCAAAAATTCAAAAAGATTTTCCAAGTATGGTTTTGCAAGTTTGAATTTTAGAGGAGTCCTTGGTGCATATTGGAATTGATGAGAAATCCATTACTTGATAATGTGTGTTTGCCATCTGCGGTTATTTCTCATTTCGGATATGTATTTTGATTTGTAACGTCCTGAAATAAATACAATATGTCTATCTCATAACAACCAATAAATAGAAACATAAATAAATTTATAAGCTTTCATTAATCAGAGTTTGATATACAAAAGGTGACACGTGTGATAAACATTCATAAACAATATATCCTGAATCTATAGCATGTGTTACAACATAGTGAAAAGAAATGAAAGCTAAACAGATAATCATATGTCCTAAAGGGTTACATCTTTTCAAGTCAATATTTGGGTACATCAAAAGTGAGTCTTAAGCTCAATACAGATAAAGCCCTAGACTTGTACAAAATTAAATACAAATAACAATACTGAGCCTTCAGCTCCACAATCCTCCCAAGCTAAGTCTTGGCGGAAGCATAGCACCAGCACTTGAAAATGGCTATTCCCACATAGGGTGAGCCAAAGCCCGGTAGAATTACTACAACACAATGTATAAATTTTAACGAAGCCATAAGGTTTTATCCATATGCATATGCAATGCCAGTGTCAAAACATTTATATCCTTTTTCAAAAGTTGTGCTATACTAGGTTTATATCACAATTCTCAAAACCATGCCCTTTACAATAGAAAACAGAGGGAAATCTCAAACCAGTACAACCTTTCACGGATATTTCGTCTGCGAGAAACTGTTAAACGACACCTATGTAAACGTAACCTATACAAGCGCTACTATTACCATTTTATGGATATTTCGTCCGTGGAAACCGACACCCATGTATACGCGCATTTTTTAGACTTTCACCCTGGACACACATGCCAACTTGATTTGGTGATACACAACTCTTTCCCACGTTCACCTATTTTTCTCAAAATCATATACATTTTCAATGTATTAAATGAGCAACAATGTTCAATACACATGAATGAGAAATTACTTTTAATACACCTAATTCCCATGCAATTTTAACAATACTCATAGCTATCCTCCACCGATAGCCCAAAACAGATATCTCTAAACAGATAAATAAATTTCACTAAAGATACACTTTTCCAAAATTTCAAGATAAGAGTGCTAATAATGCATATCCAATTCTTCCATCAACATCAACATTACTTTAATTTCATAATTTTCAACATTAATTCCATTTTCTCTTTACAATATCAAACATTCATATTTTAAGGCAAAATTCATTTCTCTTTGAGAATCAATTTCAATGTAGGAAATACCTCATTTCAACATATATCAACTCCAATTTCATGCCCACAAGCTTTTCTAAGAAACCATTTGAAAACCCCTCTTTTTTCATTTTCATTTCAAACCCTAGGTTTTACCAAAAAACCCCAAACCACTAAAGTCTTTTGAAATAGCAAATAGCTAAGGTAAAGCTCATACAAAAGTATAAAGAATCCTTGCCTCGAAGCTAGAAGACCAAGGAGAGAGTGGAGAAACCTCAAAGACGTTGAAATCCACTTTTGTTCAGATGAAAAGAGAGCCTTCAGGGAGTAGGGTGAAGAAATCACTAGATCTTGGTGTTTTTATGGAGAGAAGGTAAGTTTTAGAGAGAGAGAGAGAGATAGAGAGAGAGATTCTAGATCTAGGGTTTTTGCAATGTTTAGAGAGAGAGTGAAATATAAAAGTGATCTAAAAAGGTGATTCTGCGATCTGATATACGCACAGACTACTCGAGCGCAAGAAGTGACGCTCGAGCGTAAGACACAAAAGAAATGACCGCTCGAGCGTAAGAAGTTGTCACTCAAGCATGAAATACAAACTTCCAATAGTTTTACAAACAAAAGGCTAACACTCAAGCGGCAATAAGGGCCACTCGAGCAAGTACCGCTCAAGCACAAGAATCTTCGCTCGAGTGACGAATACCACTTCTACAAAAGTACTAAGAGTTTACAAAGACCGTTCGTACGCAAGAAGTGACGTTCAAGCATAGAAGCAAAATTTTGGATAGTGACAATTTGAAAAACAAGCTACTAACCTGCTCCAAACACGACCAACCCAATCAAAAGCCAAACTCAAGGAGATATGAGATGAAACAAGACATGGATAACTATATATAACAATAAAACCCAGATCCAAAACATCAAATGGGTTGGGTTCAAACAAGAATCGCTGTAATCTTCCCCTCTTTGGGAATTTCGTCCTCGAAATTTGAATTAGACATTAAAACCAAGTTTAAACCAATTACAACAATGATAGTAATTTTAATTCATCGCCATGACCTACCCACCGGTCATCCATTCTTATCATCATGATAAACAAGTTCTCAATACTAAATATACAATTCACATTTCCAAAACATATATAATGTTTATATTACATTAATAGAACAAAACTCTTAAAACATGCTCAAGTACGAACAAATAGGTGCGAATACTTCTTACAGACTTCCAACTCACGTACTTCCAACTCACACAAGACTTGGTCTCAAGTATCCAAGACTCTCACTGTTCTTTCCTCATACGAAGCATCCTCATCTATCTCTAACTCAGTCCAATCTAACACGTGTAATGGATCCAGTTCATACTTCTGGAGCATACAAATATGAAACATGTCATGAACCTCAGAAAGCTGTGATGGCAAGGCCAAACGATAAGCTACCTCTCCAATTCGCTCTAGGCTCTCAAAAAAGCCGATAAAGCTATAAGATAAATTCTCACTCTTCCCAGACCTTATCAAACCTCGTCTAGGTGATATCTTCAAGAAGAAATGATCTCCTACCTCAAAGGATAACGGTCTCCTCCTACGGTCAACATAGCTCTTTTGACGACTCTGAGTCGTGACCAATCTCTTACGAATAAGTGCAAGTTTGTCCGTCGTTTCCCGAACTAACTCTAGACCCAACATAGGTGCATCACCGACCTCGCCCTAACACAGAGGAGATCTACACGGTTGGCCATACAAGGCCTCAAATGGTGCCATGTCAATACTTGACTAGAAGCTATTGTTATTGGCAAACTCCACTAAGGGCAAGTGTTTCTCCCACAACCCCTTAAAGTCAAGAACACAACACCGAAGCATATCTTCTAGAATCTGAATAGTGCATTCTAACTGCCCGTCAATCTAAGGATGATACGCGATTGTAAAAGTCAATCTCGTGCCCAAGGTATTCTGTAGGCTCTACCACAAACGAGCCATAAAATGTGAATCTCTATCTGAAACAATCGTTACAGGGACCCCATGCAACCTCACTATGTCCCTAATGTAAAGGTCGGCTATATAATCTACTAAGTCACTCGTTCCCATACGTAAAAAGTGTGCTGATTTGGTCAATCAATCAACTACCACCCAAATGGTGTCATTACCCCACTGAGTCCTCAGAAGACCCATAACAAAATCCATTGTAATATGCTCCCACTTCTACTCAGCTATAGGCAAAGGTTGTCACGAACCCGCAGGCCTCTGATGCTCGACCTTCACTTGTTGACAAGTAAGGCACTTCGACACAAACACAGCTACATCCTTCTTCATCTCCTTCTACCCAAACTGGGGACTAAGGTTATGATACATCTTTGTGCCTCCCAGGTGCACCGCAAGGCTTGAATGGTGAAACTCTTGGAGTACTTCTTCTCGACAAGACTCCGGCCTGAAAAGACGGTCAAGGTATCTAACACTCAAGTCAAAGTACATGTTCAAGCCTCTTTCTACTTTCCCATTGAAGATCTTTTCCCAGAGGGATTCTACCTCAAGGTCACCCCTCTGTGCTTCTATAACTCGGCTCACAAGTGTAGGTTGTGCAACTACTGAAAACAAAGGTGCAGACTCAACGAACTTGCCAAGATGCAAGTCAAACTCACTAATAGAACCCAACATCTCCCATTTTTGAATGACAATAAAAGCTACACTACTAATGGATTTCCTACTTAAGGCATCAACCATTACATTGGCCTTTTCCAGATGATAGTATAACTCAAAATCGTAATCCTTCATAAACTCCATCCACCTCATTTGTCTCAAATTCAGATCTTTTTGTGAAAATAGGTACTTCAGACTCTTATAATCAGAAAACACCTCAAACTTCTCACCATACAGGTAATGCCTCCAAATCTTCAAGGCAAAGATCATAGCTGCTAGTTCTAAGTCATGGTTCGGATAGTCCCTCTCATGCGTTTTTAACTGACATGAGCTATAGGTTGCTACCTTTGCCTCTTACATCAAAACACAACCCAAACCTTCCTGTGAAACATCACAATACATAGAATAGCCCAATCCCCTCTCCGGAATAATCAATACTAGAGCAGTGGTAACTCTAACCTTAAGCTCTTGAAATAACTTCTCACAAATCTCACTCCACACAAACTTGATTCCCTTCCTTGTCAGTCTAGTCAATGGCGAGGCTAATTTAGAGAAATCCTTCACAAACCGATGGTAATACCCGGCCAATCCCAAGAAACTACGGATCTCAAAGGCATTCTAAGATTGTTTCCAATCTTGTATTGCTTCTATCTTGGATGAATCTACAGTCACCTATAGTCACTTTTTCTCCAGATACCACATGGCCTAAGAACTTCACTTCTCTCAACCAGAATTCACACTTCTCGAACTTAGCATATAATTTGTGGGCTCTAAGTGACTCAAGCATAACTCGTAAGTGTTCCTTGTGTTCCTCCTCGGAGGGTGAGTAAATCAAAATGTCATCGACAAAGACAATTACAAAGCGATCTAAGAACTCACGGAATATTCGATTCATTAGATCTATAAACATGGCTGGTGCATTGGTTAGCCCAAAAGGCATCACTACAAACTCATAATGGCCATACTGTGTACGAAATGCTGTTTTCTAGATATTTTCCTCACTTACCCTCAACTGGTGGTAACCCAACCTCAAGTCTATCTTAAAGAAGCAACAAGACCATTTCAACTAGTCAAACAAATCATCTAGGTGTGGCATTGGGTACTTGTTCTTACTAGTTACCTGGTTCAACTTCTGGTAATCAATACAAATTCGTAATGCACTGTCTTTTTTCTTGGCAAAGAGAGCCGGTGCTCCCCAATGCGAAGTACTAGGGCGAATAAAACTCTTATCTAATAATTCCTGGAGTTGAATCTTCAACTCACTCAACTCAGTAGGTGCAAATCTATAAGGTGCCACAGAAAGCGGTGTCGTACCAGGCACTAAATCAATAGAGAACTTAATCTCACAGTGAGGTGGTAAACTAGTGAGATCCTTGAGAAAAATGTATGGATATTCACCAACTGCCTTGGGAAAATCAACTCGGACTTCATCATACTCACTACCTAGGAAATTTGCAAGAAGACAACTAAGCTCACTCTGACCACGTGGATCATACACTGGTGACAAAACTCTATTGGCTCTGTTTCCTACGAAACAAAAACAATCACCGCTCAAGGTAGATACAGTAACCCTCTGACAGTAACAATCTATGACCGCTCGATACGATGACAACTAGTCCATACCCAATATAGCATCAAAACTCGACATTTCAATTAACACAAATGCAAAAGGAAGCCGGCGGTTGGTGACCGGCAATCGTTATGTTACAAATCCGACACCCTTGTTCCAAAACAATCTCACCACCAATAAGTGACTCTACACTAAATGGAGATGATAATCGCGCCAATTCTAATCCCAATGCCGATGCAAATGTAGACGAAATAAAAAAGTAGGATGCACCAATATCAATTAACACATTGGCAATAGAATTGCATAGCAAGAAAGTACCTCTCACAACTGAAGGCACCGACACCAAGTTTGGTGTGGTAACAGCATACACACGTCCTAAAGGTCTCTGTTCCACCTGCTCACCCCTCAGAGCATAAGTCTGATGGACTGACTGAGCTGAAGAGGCTCCCTGATTGGTCCTCAAGGCTTGCGCTGACTGTCCAGGCTGAGGGCTCTATGTCTACCTCAAACCAGACGCACCAGATATGCCATCGAACCGAGGGAAAAATCTCTTCAAGTGCCCTACCTGCCCACACTAATAACAAGTGAGGGATGCCCTCTCTCTTGACTCTGGCTCTAAGAATGAGCCATAGATAAAATAGACCATTGCCCTCCTCCCATTTGCTAGCAAGCAGGAGAATTGTGGCCTAACTGGCCACACTTAAAGCAAGTGAAATCTCCCTGACCACTGCTCCTAGAACCCGAACTCGGTACTAGAAAAGTGAACCTCAACTGCTCCCTGGGATTGCTGTGAAGTAGAACCCCTCTGCGTCTTACTGTCCCCCTAAGCATCTTGACTCCTTCTGAAGCCCCTCACCCACTCCTCTTCAATTTGCATCAAGGTCTCAAGATGAGCCGTCAACTTTACAAGTCGCCCGCATTCTCTAATCATTAAATCGACTACCTTGAAAAGAAGTCTGGTCCTTAACCTTTTCTCGAACTCCACATAATGGTGTTCCTCTGTTGCCATTAACTCTGGTGGAAACCTAGAGAGGCTAGTAAAGGCTGCCTTAAACTCGACGACAAGCATGTTGAGCTGCTTGAGCTTAGAAAACTGGTATCGCAACTTCTTCCTAATAGTGAGAGGTAAGAACTTGTCCTGGAATGCGTCGATGAAAGCCTCCCAAGTTAGTCCAATGCGCCTGCACACATAGTTCCACCATTGACCCGCATCTCCCTATAGCTAGAAGGATACCAACGTCACTCTCAAACCACCATCTTCAATACCAAGTATCTCAAACGTCTTCACCATTTGTTCGAGCCATTCATCTGCTTTCTAAGGCTCTTTAGGATTGCCCAAAAACTTGACCGGATTAAACCAGAAGAACTCCCTCTTCAAGAATGAAAGTCTTGCCTCAACTATTTGGGCTTGGACTTGACTCTCAGCCTTGAGAATGGTCATGGATTCCCGCAAAGCTCTGGCCATTTCTCGGGCCAAGGTGCCCATAGCCTGCTAACCAATTGGTTCAGCCACATTGGCCTAACTAACCCTTTCCTTTTGCACCGAAATGTCATCCGATAAAGGCACTTCATGCTTTCTAGGCCTACCACGCCTACCACCGCCACCATCACGTCTTGACATCCTAATAAAGGAAACAAAAGAGATTTTCACATTTACAAATGTGCCGAAGCTAACTCACGCGCGTCCAAATGCGATAGATAATAGTAATTCACTCCACATAAGCACGTAATTACATAAACACATACAAATTCCTTCCTAGATAATGATCATCCCGCGACATTACCAGAGTTCCAATTAGAAATAGCAGTGATCAAGTACTTTTCTAATAGGACTTCTTTAAACCCACAAACCCTATCAATATCTTAGAAATTAAATCTCATACCTATATAATCACATAAGCATGTTATCACATGGCGTACCATACATACAAATGTCTCTATCAAGTGAGACAAACCCATTGTGGTAATAACCATTTCCCACGTACCTAAAATGTTCAAACCCGGTACCCTCTAATACCAAGTTGTAACACTCCGAAATAAACATAATATTTCCATCACATAACAACCAATAAATAACAACATAAATGAATTTACAAGCTTTCATTAATCAGAGTTTGATATACAAAAGGTGACACATGTAATATACATTCATAAACAATACATCCTGAATCTACAACATATATATAACAACCCCGACCTATAATTAATTACTAATATGTAATTAAGGATGTTAATTAAGCGGTTAAAAAGATTCTGTGTTTATTATGTATTTTGTTTGTTATTTGGCTTTCAATCTGTTACTCGTAGTAATATCTGTCTGGAATTCTGCTTTGATCTGAAAATTAAAAGCCTTATCGATATCCGAAACTGAAATTGGTTACATCAACATGTTATTTGGAATTTTTAGAACACTTTGGCAAATTTAATCAAAAATTGATCTGCATTAATTAATTAAGTCGTGTTTGGTTAACCTAATGTTCTAATTAATATATTAAGCCACCCTAACTATATAAGAGTGATACAAGCTTATTCTTGAGCTCATTCTTGCTCAACCTTAGTGAAAAAATCTGAAAATCAAGTTTTAGAGAGAGAAAGCTCACTTGTAGAGAGAGAAAGTGCAGATTTTGAAGGAGAACTCGAAAATCATTGATTGAAAACTCAAGATTATGTAAGAACAAGTGTATTTGAAGACTCTAGGTAAAAATTCAACTCCTAATTTATGAATTTAAGTAATTGAGCATGTGTAACATGCCCGGGGAGGGGGGTACTCGTGTGTAGACACCCCATTTTTGACCGACCTTAAGACTCAGATGTCACCGATTGAGCGCTTGGTGATGTTGCATATCGTGCTCGTTCAGAAGTTTCAGTGTCTCGGCTGCGAGCCTTGCCTCCGGACTTCCGGACTCTTTCATGCTTTGCCTCGGTTTACGAACCAAGCTTTGTTTTCTTTGTTTTCTCTTCCCAAAGGGAGGGAGAGGTCTCGTAGATCATCTCTCAGTGGCCGTAGGCTACGTTTTGTGGTCGTAGGCCATTTTGCCCATTTGGAGTCCGGTTTTTGATTTTTCGGAGCCGTTGGTCGTGTGCCTCGGTTCGGGATCGCTTAACCACCTCTATTTGCTTCGGTTTTTGGCATACTTCTTATTTGCTCCCTTTTGAGGGACACTGTGGTCCGGGAAACCGACTTCGTGGTTGAACATCACTCCCGGTGCCTAACAGTCAGTTTTCGGGGCCTCGAGCTGCGCGTTTCGGCCCCCGAACCTTCGTTTTGCATTGGTTTTGGTTCATTTTTGGCAGGGACCTCTGTTTCATTGGTAGGAAGGCCGTAGAAGGGTGGGAGGCCAGTAATTGTTCTGTCAGCCAACTTTATCCCTTCATCGCCCTCCGTCGCCCGATTTTCCTCACTTCAAAGCCAATGTTGACCACCCTTGGGCCATTTTCTTGAACCTTTAATCCCATATTTGTGATGTACACATCTGGGAGGCCACCAATATTTGGTGGCCGACCAGTAATTGTTGTTGACCCTTTTGAACCCCTTTGAAAATTGGGTTGTTCTCTCTCCTGGTTCATTGTCTCCAGTTTTTAACCACTTGGTTGTGTTGTGCACACATCAGAGGCTCCCTTTTTGGGGTGGCCGGCCACTAATGTTTCTTGAACCTTTTGACCCTTGGCTGGCCGGCCATGGGAGGTAGCCAGCTGGCCAGAATCCTTACATCATCTACAGTGCAGATACAGCCTCTTTTCCCCCCTAGATTCTGTATCCGGGGGGCTATTTTTTGGAGGGAAACTTGGTTGTTTTCCCTCCATTTTCCCCCCTTTTTTTTCCCTCCTTCTTGTCTATATAACAGCAGCCCCAGCTCTGATTTTAGGGTTACAAAAATCCCCCCTAAACGCCTTGCATTATATCTCTCTCCCTCTCTATTTCCAAGCAAAAAAAACCCTTAAGTCCTACACTCATTTCTTCACCAACCCATAGCCCCACCCTTCCATCCTCCATTCCAGAAGCTGGAGGTTGTTCTTCAAGGCCTAGGAGCCACCAAACTCAAGCCATGAGTTGCCAAAAGATTGGTCTTCAAGGGTAAGTTCTATTTCCCTCCTTTTGGTCCATATTTTGCATGCTATTCTAGCTCCTTGTGCTTGCTGTTTTGGGCTCCGACCCTAACTGGAACTAGGCTTATTTTGAGCCATTTTTCATGTTTGTTTCAGGGCCTCTCACTGTTTGAGGCCTCCTTGTTGCACTTGCTTCATTACCCCTCTTGTATACATATTCATTGTGTAGTATTTTTGGCCTACGTGTAGACTGTTTTGAGGCATGTCATAAACTGTAAAGTTGCTTATTTTGAGTCCTTCTTCAACATTGTTGAAGGGCTCATCACTGTTTGAGGCTTATATCTTCCACTTGCCTTTGTATCTCTCTTTTGGCTCCATTTTTGCATGGTTTGTAAGCCTCTTATACTTCTGTTTTTGGACCCTGGTCCGAACAACAAATGGCCTTATTTTGACCCCATATTCATGTTTCATTAAGGGTCTTTCACCGTTTAAGGCACCCTTTATACACTTTATGTTATATCTCTCTTTTTTGGCCTTATTTTGCATAGCATTTTGAGCATTCTTGCATACTGTTTTGGGTCCGGCCATCAACTGTAAAGTGCAATATTTTGGGCCCCTCTTCAACATTGTTGAAGGGCCCCTTTGTGTTTGAGGCCATAAACCACCACTTGCTTCTTTGTCCCTCTTTTGGCCCATTTCTTGCATGAGAGCTTAGCCATACCTGTGTTGGTTTTTGTGGTTTGTGGTATACTTAAAAATATCATATTTCGGGCCCCTCTTCAACTTTGTTGAAGGGCCCTCTCTTGTTTGGGGTCAGCAGCTGTGAGTTGCTTCTTTATCTCACATTTAGGGCCATTTTTGCATGCTAGTTTTGCCCTATTTGTGTTTGCTGTTTGGCCTTACTTAAAACTGTAAACATGCTTTTTTTGGGACTGCCTTGAATCTGTCTTCACATGTCATAGCAAATAATGCATGCTTGATGTAGCTACAAGTCATTGCATAGGCCTAGTTTTGCATTTCGGTTTCATTTCATGCATCGGCAGCCATGCTTTTATGATTCGGGACTGTTTTGGGGCATATTTTAGTGCTGAAATTTTCATTCTTGTATGCCATATTCCATGCCCTGCCATGCTTTGGTAGAGTGGCATTCGTGCCTTAGGTTCGGTCCTCGGTTTGCGTGCATGCGTGCACGCATCTCGAGTGTCTCATTTTCATCTATATGGCCTCCTATGTGAGTGTGGCTGAGGTCCACTTGTGTTGGCGTAAGTCCATTGTGCATTGTGTATGCCATTTCATTTCATAGCATTGCATATGCTAGGTTGTATGTTAGAGCATTGTGTACGCCATGTTACCTCGTGCATCGTGTATGCCATTTCATAGCATTGTGCATGCTAGGTTGCATCTTGGTTGCATTTCATGCATATCATGCATATCATGCATATTGCATCGTGTTTGGGGTAGGAGTTAGCCCGGGCACGGGAAACAAGGTACGTTTCGTACTCCGAGTGACGAAACGTGTCTCAATCCCCAGTCACCGACACTCCAGATTATCCATGATGGAGTTAGGTTTTAGTTGTGTTTATACGTGCATTCATTCTACATTGAGTTGCACAATTCGACTCCGCGGCCATCATGCATCGATATGCGTGATTGGTGGCACGAGGATCGAGGCATGCATACATTTGTGAAAATACATTGCTATGCCCCTTTCCTGCTCTCTGTTGCAGCAAATTAAGAATCAGCAACTTTCTGGAGCTTGGCGCGCTTTCCAAGGATAATTACAAAACATAGGCTAATTGGGGCATCCCAGTGGATTTCCGCGCAAGGCAGCCCAGACATGCATCATCCATCATCTGAAGAGAAGTCAAGGCAGTCCCTGGCTTGCATGCCAGTTTATTACTTTTCGTAGTTAATTTGTAAATTAATTAGGAATTTGTTTATATTCAGACTGTATTATTTGGACTGTATTATTTGGACTGTACTATTTATTCGGACCCTCTGCGCGAGGGCACAACTGTAATAAGTGTGCGTGTGTGTGTTGTATGTCTTCCAACCCCACGTCTTTCTCCCTTTTATTTATCTGCTTATGATGGTTAGATTAGGGGATATTTCAATTAGCATACAGTATGATAGCATGTTTGCATTCATTCATCTGTTTTGCATGCACCGGGCTCGGCGCATCATACTAACTGCATTGTATTTTCAATTCCAAGTTGAATACATGTTAGCTGTAGCATTTCATATGCCATGTTTAGAATAGCCGAGCCTGCTATAGTTGCATTTTTGCATGTGTTGCATTAGGCACTTTTGTATAATTAGGATCATGCATGAATTTCTAATTAGCTTCTTTTTTGGCTTGGAGTACTCTGTAAGTTTTATGTTTTAGCATCCTTGCATGCGTGTGAGTGACTGCCATGAATAGCATGCTTACCATGAGGCTATGTGCTTATATGATATAACTGTCTGAATGCCTGTGGATGAAGGTTGGGTTATTTAGATTGGGACAAATCATCAACTGTGAGTTTTAAGCCCACTGGATAGTGGCAAAACCATCTTTTCTAAGCCCACCCGAGGGTGGTAAAATCTGCATTTTAAGCCTACTTGCGAGTAGCAAACCCCCTTTTAAAAACAAACATGAAATGTCTTGTTCCAATTCAGGCGACCCAGTCTATACTTGTATGCTGTGCCCATCACATAGTAATCTAGGCTAATAACCGGAATAAGAACACATAAAGTTTTCAAAACTAGATATCATGGTTAGTAGAGGCCGATCTTTGATCGGGCGAGCGGGGGTGCTCATGAAGTGACCTTCCCCAATCGTACCCAAGTTCCCGAGCCGAGGCAACTTTGGTAATGACGGACACGTGGCCTTAGACAAACGAGTCAGGGTTTCCTAAATTTTCCCAAAATAAAATATTTAGGTGACGACTCTGTATCTGGCAAAGCAGTCCATGTTTGTCACTTCTTTCAAAAATCTGTTTTCTCAAAACGATTTGCTGGATTTGGACTCTTTAGTTCAGACTTAGAACCGTGACACTAGAGTCCTGAGCTGTAGTGACCCATATTGAACAGAACGGGACTCACCCTCCCGCGGCGTTCGGGGACGTCTACAGTTTCTGGCGACTCTGCTGGGGATTTAGAGAACTTGACTCGAACTCATGATATCTGTTTTTGACTACACTTGTGTGTTTCTTTGCATTGCATTTGCATTGGTGCGCCTAGGACACCGTGTTTGCCATCTGCTATTCCTGAACGGTTTGCCGGAGGCTTGTCTTGTCAAGGCATGACCATAAGGCTGACCGATTGTGGGCTCTGCCAGTGTGGGAACACAAACCCCGATTTTACCGGGGCACCCTTTTTGACCATTCGACCTAGTGCATATTCAGATCCATAGTGACCATTCCAAACTAGGACAGGTTGCTTACCCATTTATAGGTTGTTTGAAACCGCTGCGTGCGTAGTGAAACCCTAGCTCCTGACAAAATAGGACAGGGAAACCCTACCCCAACATAGGGGTGTTTTGGCTCTCACTTATCTGTTATGTGCTTTTAGAGTGCGTCTCTACAGGGAATGCATGTATCAGTGTATGAGTTTGGGCATCAGGCCTGCGGGCATCAGTCAGTATTTGAGAATCAGTTATCTGCGGGTATCAGAGAATTCAGTTTTGGGGGCAGTGATTCAGGGATAATAATCAGTGATTGAGGACAGTGTGTATTCAGCTTATCGACTGTGTGTTGTTATGTCCGGCTGTGTGTCATGCATTTATTTTAAGCTGTTATGCTGTCCGTTTATCTGTTTATTTGTTTCCTTATTGCTTTATTTATCTTTTTACTAGGGCAGTTCTAGCACAATTGCTTCCAACCCAGTAGATATTCCCCAAGCACTTTGGACACAAGGTCATCGACTCAATCGATCTGAGGATCTAATTGACGGACAGCCAGTGTTCCATTCTCTACTCCTCGTTGTCAGAAGAAAGCCAAGAAAGCGCAGTGTGTCAGAATAGAGGTTGCCAGAACAGTGGGTTACTCCATCAAAGGACAATAGAACTGAGGTCTCGATTGTTGCTATAGAAATAGACATACCAGTTAGTCGGATGGATCAGCAAAATACATCAAGGATGGAGGCTCTAATGCGCTAGATGCAGGAGAGCATGAGACAAATGCAGGAGGACGCTGCCCGCCAAGCAGAGTTCTCTAAACAGCAGGCCGCGATCATGGCCTAGCAGGCCGAACTAATCACCAGACTGCAACAGCAGAATACGGCATCTGCTTCACATCAAGTTCCTCCTCCGCCAGGGGCTCCATTACCCGAGCAGACACCTATTGTCCAGAATGCTCTGCCAAACACCCAGAACACCGCGCCAAATATCCAGAACATACAAGAGGACACGAACCTTCCAACGGGGCCAGCTCCGCCCCCGCTTCCGCCTCAACTGTCCAAGACCCATACACCCAACCACCCGGACTCCCCCTTCGAGTTTGAAATAGATCATACAGCTCTGAAACTGAGCAAGCTTGAGAAGCTCTTCAAGAAATCACAAGGGGTAAAGGTTATTCCGGATATCGAGGATGGATATACCGATGTGGTCGTGACATTGCCCGATAGGTTCAAAATGCCGCAAATTGACCGCTTCGACGGGTCCGGGGACCCCATGGTCCATCTTCGGCTATTCTCAGACATCCTGCGGCCAATGGGCCTGACCCGACCACAAAAGCTTTCGCTGTTCGGCCGAACCCTGTCGGGTGTGGTCGCCATCTGGTACGCGATGTTAGAGGATGAGGTAAAAAGAAGCTGGGATGAAATGGCTGAGGCCTTTGTCGCGCAATACTCGTACAACACCCAGATCGAGATTACAACTCGTGATCTCGAAACGACAAGGCAGGAGCCTAAGGAAACTTTCTCAGATTTTGTAACTTGGTGGAGGGCAAAGGCGTCGATGATGACTTTGAGGCCCACTGATAAGGACCAAATCCGGATGATTGTGTGCAATCTCCAACCAAAGTTGATGTAGAAAATGATTGTACTCCCCTTTCCCACCTTCTCAAATTTACACGAGATGGGGGTACAAATCGAAGACGCGATGAAACAAGGTCTGATTGACCAGGACAGGGAGTAACCCCGGAGAACATTCAACCGTAACAACAATGCAGGCCCGAGTGGCGCTGCAACCGCAAGAGCTTCGGAGGTCAGCATGGTCACCACCATTCCCCCTCCCCTGCCAAGGCCCATGGCAGCCACACCCTTCTCCGGTGCATCCGGAAGCAATACTCAAACCTCTAAATACCAGCCCAGAGGCCAAAGAACCTTCACCCCACTATACATGCCTTTGTCTAAGGCTCTGGGGGTCTTGATCAGAAAGGGACATCTAAAACCCCTAGAGCCGAGGCCATTACCAAATCCACTTCCACCCTCTTACAACCCAGCCAAGTACTGTGCATATCACCAGCAGCATGGCCATGATACTGACCAATGTTTCAGGCTGCTTCACGAGATTCAAGACCTCGTTGACAAAAATGTGATTTTGCCACCAGAAAAACCCAACGTCACAACCAACCCCCTCCCTACACACAACGAAACTCCACCTCCCAAAAGAGTCAATCTTATCCAGACTGGGGTCGTGTCTTACGATCCTAGCATCTATATTACTCCTATCCATCTACCTAAGCCGGAGGTGTTCCTTCCCGACTGCACTGACTTCTTGTGTATGTTGGACATCTCCACAACCCAACTAGAGCCGACGGTGGTGACCATCGAAGATGGGGCAGGGCAGACTTCGGGAAAGAATGGGATTATTGAGTCTGGGATTGAACAGAGTTTTGCTGGGGGAGCCTACGATCCAAGTGAGTACATCTTGTTAACAAGCCAGATTGGGCTGGGTATATAATTGCCAGAGAAGGAAGAGCTATGTGTGATCCAGGGGGATGGATTCAAGCAAGGGGCAAATGATCTGACAGCTGTGGAGGAGGACTTTGCCAACCTACATTTTTTCGATGACCAAGAATCAGGGAACCCGGCAGTCAACTGGTTTGACTATGAGGAATTGGCAGAGGCCACTGGATGGCTCGATGATCAACCAGATGTGGTGGGAGAACCCCAACCAGAACAGGGCCCGACAGGGGCGTGAGTATCAGCTGTGGTCGGAAGGGCCGGAAGTCATGTTACATTGCCGGAGAGCGCCGGTACGAAGAATTTCGCTCGGGACGGAAGCATTGTGAATGCAGGGAAAGTTGAACAACAAACTGCACTGACGCAGGTAGAACAACAGAGTTCTGAGAGAATCGGGAAAGCCAAAATCCATGAGGGGATCGGAAGTGCTGCGGGCACAAGAACAGAGGATGCTGTGGGCATACAGGCTGAAAGTGCTGTGAGTACAAACCTGTCCGAACCAGACAGGTGCCTTTTGAATGCCAGCGGAATGTGGTGGGAAGACGATGACTTATGTCTTGCCCACACAGACGAAGACTGGGGAAGCAATCAACCGGATGACACTTGGTACCTCGATGAGGTTGATCACATGACAAGAAGTGGGCGGTACTTCAAGCCCCCGCACCTAGACCAACCCGAGACATCTGGGAAGGATAAAGAAGCTGAGAAACAGAAGGAGAAGCAGATCGAAGATAAAGCTGTGCTGAAACAGCTAAAGAAGATACCAACAGACATCTCCATCTGGGGACTGCTTATGGTATCGCGAGTACATAAACAAGCTGTCTTATATGCTATGGACAAATCCAAACTCTCCATAGATACTACACCAGAACAGCTGGTTGGGCTAGTTTTTCCGGGAGGAGGTTCCTCGGCATTAACCTTTTCAGACAAAAAACTACCGCCTGAGGGGACAAATCATCACAAACCCCTCTACGTTTCCGTGGAATGTAGAGACAAGTGGATACCGGTGGTACTTGTTGATACCGGGTCCGCCATCAATGTCTGCCCAACCAGAACAGCGTATGCAATCGGGTTGAAGCCCGCGGACTTCGTGCCAACTACTCAAGTGATCAGAGCATACGATAATACTAGCAGGGAAGTGATGGGGACTGTCAAAATTCAGACTTAGGTTGGTCCAGGACAACACAACATTGAATTCCATGTCTTGGACGTTCCTGCAACCTTCAACCTACTCTTGGGGCGGCAGTGGTTGCACCAAGTAAAAGCAGTCTCTTCCACTTTACATCAGATGTTGAAGTACCCTCACGGGAAGGGGGTGGCTATTGTCTTCGGGAATTCATCAATCCATCCGCCACCGGAAGTGTCCACACCAGTCTTGAAATCGAGCATGGCACTGAGGATGTGTTCTTATCAGGGTTCACTTTGGCTGAGGCTCGAGTGGTACAGAATGTTATGGCTGTGAATGAGGAGGTGTACGTCAGTGCTCAATCCGTCTACCTCATGAACAAGTTACAACACATCCTCGGAATGGGATTGGGAAAAAGCGACCGGAAAGGCGTCGCAGCATTGGCCGAAGTGCCACACAACCCTCACACCTTTGGCCTGGGTTATCTGCCCACCAAAGAGGACTGGGTGAGGAAGGGTAAAGAGATGGCCGGAAGAACCAGAGCAAAGAAGGCTGGGAAGCCTTTTGAGTTAATGCATCGGCCTATTCAGGGTACCCTAAACGGACGCTTCGTCCGGGAGGGGGAGGACTTTCCGTTTTGCGGCTTCCCAGAACCATGGCTGAACGCGGAGAGGAAGCGCGTGCCTGGTTTCGAGATCTTCTTCGACCTGCAACTACCCGGGGATGACGTCACCGAAGAGCGGACAGACCCATCAGCTGAGGTTGGGCAGTGTAAGGCAGTGGATTCTGAGAGCACCGAACTTGAGATGGGGGTAGCACTGGCGTGTCTACTTTCAGATCCTTCGATCGACCAAAAGTGCTTGGGGGATAACTCCTCGGTTTCCATGATTGGGGATGAAATAGCTGCGGGCCTTCCAGCGACTATTTTGGATGCATCTATCGCACCCTCTCTCACTTGGCAGTACGAGGAGGGATTTTTGTCCAGCAACACCGGATCAGGTAGTGAGCCGGAATCTGATTCCACCGAGTCCTATGAGTCGGAATCAGGTTCCAGCTCGACTGAGTCTGAGTCTGGTAATCCTGGGGATGATAACCCGGATGCCACAGTTATGTCCAGGTCGTCTTTTTCTTTCTCGTTTGAGTCTGTTGTAACCGAGAATTCGGACGATTTGGATGAGCTTAATGAGAATCAAGTGACTGTGGTTTCTGAGTACTTTTCTGTGCCCTTAATTTATTACATAAATTCAGACTTTCAAAATTTTGATGAAAACGACGAGGAAGAAATTCCTCCGGTTTTACAACGTCTAATTGAGCAGGAGCAGGAGAGATTTGTCAAACCCTTGACAGATGAAATCATTACCGTGAACATTGGTACTGAGGAGGACCCGCGGCTGGTCCAGATCGGGTCCACGTTGTCTTCGGAGGAACGCGAGCACTTAGTCGCTTTACTAAAAGATTTCAAAGATGTTTTCGCGTGGTCCTACGAAGGCATGCCTGGGATCGATCCTGAGATTGTACAGCACCGGATCCCCCTTGACCGCGAAGCCCAACCTGTCAAGCAGAAACTCAGAAGGATCCGCCCCGACTGGACTCTCAAGATTAAAGAAGAGGTCACCAAGCAGATTGATGCAGGCTTCCTGCTGGTATCCGAATACCCGACTTGGTTGGCCAACATCGTTCCAGTGCCAAAGAAGGATGGCAGGATCCGGGTATGCGTAGATTTCAGGGATTTGAACAGAGCTAGTCCGAAGGATGACTTTCCCTTACCGCATATTGATGAGTTGGTAGATTTTACAGCAGGGCATGCTTTACTTTCATTCATGGATGGCTTCTCAGGGTATAATCAGATAGTGATGGCACCAGAAGACAGAGAAAAGACTGCATTCACCACCCCGTGGGGAACATACTGCTACAGAGTAATGCCGTTTGGGTTGAAGAATGCCGAAGCTACTTATCAACGGGCCGCGACCACAATATTGCACGACATGATCCACAAAGAGGTGGAGGTGTACGTGGACGACATGATTGTCAAGTCCAAGGAAAGAGAGGGCCACTACACCGCCTTGCAAAAATTCTTTCAAAGGATCAGGGAATTTCGGTTGCGGCTAAATCCTCAGAAGTGCACGTTCGGTGTTACAGCGGGAAAAATGCTAGGGTTTCTGATTACACAAAGGGGCATCGAGGTCGACCCTTCAAAAATCAAGGCCATCTTAGAAATGCCACCACCAAGGACTGAAAAGGAGGTGCGAGGCTTTCTGGGTAAAGTGCAATTCATAAGACGGTTTATCTCAAAATTAACCTTGACTTGTGAACCACTTTTTGGTCTCCTGAAGAAAGGCAAGAAATTCCAATGGGACGGTTGATGCCAAGCTGCTTTTGAACAGATCAAGAAATATTTACAGAACCCGCCCGTGTTGTCGCCACCAAAGCCGGGGAAACCGTTGATATTGTACCTTTCAGTGACTGAGACTACAATGGGCTGCATGCTCGCACAAGAATCAGAGGATAAGGTGGAGAGGGCCATCTACTATCTGAGCAAGAAGATGTTGGATTACGAGACCCACTACACTCCACTTGAGAAGGCTTGCTTAGCTTTGGTATGGGCTACCAGGAAGCTGCGGCACTACTTGTTAGCTCACTCCGTAATGTTGGTTTCACGACTAGATCCCATCAAATACCTTTTCGAGAAACCGGCACTTACGGGTAGGCTAGCTCGTTGGCTGCTGTTGCTCTCCGAATTCGATCTGAAATATGTGACACGCAAGTCAGTCAAAGGAAGAGCAGTGGCAGAGTTCTTGGCCGATCATCCAGTCGAAGGAGATGAAGCAGTTGAGTAATTATTCCCAAATGAAGCCATTTTGCACATCGACGACGAATATTGGACGATGTACTTTGACGGAGCATCAAATCAATACGGGTATGGGATAGGAGTGTTGCTGATAGCACCCGACAATTCCCGTATCCCTCTAGCCTTCAAACTCCGGTTCAAAGTCTCGAACAACGAAGCAGAATATGAGGCGTGCATTGCCGGTCTAGAAGCGGCCCTGGAACTAGGGGCAAGACGTTTGGACGTTATCGGGGATTCAAACCTTGTTGTATCTCAAGCAAACGGAGACTGGAAAGTCAAAGAAGAAAAGATGATGATGTACCACCAGACCTTGGACTTGTTAATTCCTTGGTTTGAAAAGCTAAACTTTGCTCATCTTCCAAGAGAGAACAACAGGTTCGCAGATTCTTTAGCAATTCTATCTTCCATAATAGACATCCGGTTTGGAATCCGGATGCATCTAGTTGTCATTGACCAGAAATTCGCGCCAGCCTATGAGTCGATCGCCGCTATAGATGAGGTTCAGGACCCAAACCCCTGGTATTATGACATTTGGAATTTCTTGGAAAAGAAAGCATACCCGCCAGGGGTAAATGCCAAGGATAAAAGGGCAATCAGAAGAATGGCCATTCAGTTCATCATCTGTGGGGGTAAGCTGTATAAGAGAGGTCATCTGGGAATGCACAAGCTGTGTGTTGAAAACGAGGAATCGAAGCGCCTGATGGAGGCCATCCATGGAGGAGAATGCGGTGCACATATGAACGGAGTAATGCTAGCACGGAAGATCCTCAGACAGGGTTACTACTGGTCCACCATGGAGGAGGATTGTATTAGTTTTGTTCGGCGATGCCACAAGTGTCAGATTCATGCGAACCGCATGAACATCCCGCCGTCAAAGCTGTACAACATGACTTCGCCATGGCCTTTTTCAGTATGGGGAATCGATGTGATCGGGGCTATTACTCCGAAGGGGTCGAATGGGCATGAGTTCATCCAGGTTGCGATAGATTATTTCACAAAGTGGGTCGAGGCCCAATCGTATGCGGTGTTGAAGGCGTCACACGTTGCAAAGTTTATCAGAAACAACGTCATTTGTCGCTATGGGGTCCCAAACGAGATAATTTCAGATAACGGTTCCCACTTCAAGAAGGAAGTGATAGACTTGTTGGAGAAATACAACGTGGCTTTCCATAAGTCATCTACATACCGGCCGCAAACCAACGGAGCGGTCGAGGCCGCCAACAAGAATATCAAACACATACTGCAGAAGATGGTGGAAACCTACCAGGATTGGCCAGATAAGCTGCCATTTGCTCTGTGGGGCTACAGGACTTCAATCAGAACTTCTACCGAAGCGACTCCGTATTCATTGGTTTATGGGATGGAGGTCGTTCTACCTATCGAGATTGAGGTTCCATCATTGCGAGTATTGGCTGAGTGTCAAATAGCCGAAGTAGATTGGCAGCAGAGCAGATTTGAGGAACTCATGCTTTTTGACGAGAGAAGACTGAAAGCACTGTACCATGTTCAAGGCTATCAGCGCAGAATTGCCCGGGCTTTCAACAAGAAAGTTAAGTCCAGGAATCTAAAGGAAGGAGATTTGGTGCTCAAGGACAACCGAGCTCCCATCCACGACCCAAGGGGCAAGTTCAAACCCAATTGGACTGGTCCCTACATCATCAAAGCTATCTGGTCAGGTGGCGCTGTGGTTCTGATGGATCTAGATGGCCTAGAGTTCTCCCAACCGATCAACATGGATAAGTTGAAGAAATATTACCCCTGAGAGGCTCGCTAGGCCGAAAACCCGAAAGGGCGACCTAGGCAAAAGTTAGAGCACAAAAAATTGGAAAATATAAAAACTGAGCTCGCAAGGTTGAAAACCCGCAAAGGGCGACCTTGGCAAAAGTTAGAGCGTAAAAGGAGAGTGAAAATACCCGAGTGAACCTAAGCCTGAACTACGTAAGGCTTGATTCCCATCCTTGGGATACGTAGGCAACTTCACCCTGAAGTTCAACCATAAACTTTTCCCCGATCAACTTTGTCCATTTTGATCATCTCGGTCATCTCTATCCATCAGCATTTATCGTGATCTCCGGTGCAGTGCTATTCAGACTAGGGGCAACTTTCCGTTGCCACGACGATGCAGCGCTATTCAGATTAGGGGCAACTTTCCGTTGCCATGCAGTGCCGCGGTACTCTTCAAACTAGGGGCAACTTTCCAGTTGTAGGGATCTGGGGTTGTGCATCTCAGTGACAGATCTTAGGCGTGTCCAGTTCTAATCCATATCGAAAATGGTTTTGAAAAGTTTTAATAAAAGTTAACTTTGTTCAAATCAATCTCTTTACAACTAAGACTATTTTTGGACCAAAGCGGAAAATGTTCAGTACCACAACCTTTAATTTCATTGATTTCAAAACAGAGTTCTCCTGCTCTTGTATACAATCGAAGTTGCTTTTTATTACATTCATAAAGAAAACTTGAAAGTACTAATAAAGCAATAAATCCGGGGCATAGTCAAGTCAAGTGTCCCCGCGCCCCCTCCCAGAGCTGGTCGAAGCCTCTGACGCCAAGCTAGGCCCAACCTGTGCCTCCTCGTTGAGCCAATCCAAGCACTCGTCAGACAAAGTGCAACTGAAAGTGGGAGCTGGAGCCAGGAGCTCTCTAGTCCTCCATGCTGTGGCATATCGGGCAAGCTGTGCACCTCGGACCGGGAAAGCAGCCGGGTACACAATCCCCTCTGGTGGGCAAATCTGATCATGACCGAACTGGCGCAGGAACCAAAACGGGAAGCAGAACACACAGTGGGTCAGACCAATCAACTGGATCCCGATCAGCTGGGACATGCTATAGCTCATTGCCGGGAGATTGAGCCAGGGACAACGCCGAGCAATGCGATCTGCGGACAGATTGCACATCCAGTCAAACCACCATCTTTCATCAGGGGCATCGACTAGGCGCTGTCGAAAGAAATAGCCTCGAGCCGAGTAGGCCGGGCAAGAGTCCACAACCTGCAATTTGTCCATTAACCATACCTGGGGAGGGACGAAAAATGAGAGAATAAAGAATAGATAGATGTACGCTGAGAGAAAAGTGAGAAAAGGGTTCTTGTGAGAAAAATTGAGCCTGAGGGTCGAGTGATGTGAGCAAATACATATGTAAGATTGGGTGGGAAACATTACCTGCAGCAGCAGTGGACTCCCAGCAAATCTAGTCGTCTCCCGGCAATAGACAGAATCCAAGCCCATCAGCGTCTCGACCAAGGTCATAGCGATGCAGCTCTTTCCTTCTCTCAAGCCTTGAGTAACTTCAATCAGACGAATGCTGGATCCACCAAAGCCCGGGGAAAGCAGAAAGTGAGACAGCAAGCACAAGCAAAGGGCGTGTTGCCGGAAACCTTGCCAATAATGGTTGTTGCGGTCACCAGCGTCAGAAAAGCGATGAATCAAACCAAGGATATCCAGTTCCCCATTACAGATCAGAGACCGAGCATCATGCGCGGTGAATCCACACATCCGCCCTAAGGCTTGGGCGTGGCCAAAGCAGAACTGGGGCAAGATCCCTTCATGACATTCAGACTCCATCAAAACTTGAAAATCTTCAAAAGTTGGACATACCTCTTGACCGCCGAAGCTAAAGACATGCGTCACCGGGTTCCAAAACCTCGCTGCGGCATGAAGGAAAGGGAGATGTAGCGGAGTGCGGCTCAGCATGAATAGTGCATTCAAGCCGAAACCCCGGAAGTTCAACTTTTCCGAGCCATCTAGAGAAGCGATCCAAGCTGTGAGATTTTCAACGAGAAACGCCTCTATTTTTGTGCAAAACTAAGATGAATTGAATCAAAACACGGAGCTAAGGCTTTTAAAGAGGGAAAAACACTATTCAGAGGGACAAGTGTCAAAAATTGGGCGGCTGCAGAGTTAAGTGGCCGGCCGGCCATCTTTTCTAGCAGGCCGGCCATTTCTTGTTTCAAAACTGGCCGGTGGCCCTCTCTCTGTAACAAACCTGGCCGTCCGGCTCCCAAAAGTGGCCGGCCATGCTCCAATGTATGTCTTTGGCCCTGTTTTACCCTCTGAGAGAAAGTTTCAAACATTTCCGTGCAACGGATGTGTCAAAGGTCTCTATTTCCCTCTGTTTTGGATGCGCTCCGTTGCCCAGATCGTCCGAAGTACACTTCGTTTTGTTAAGTTTTGTTTATCGAGTTTTTGTTTTGTTTATCGAGTTGTCGTTTTGTTTATCGAGTTGTTTGTCGAGCTGTCATGTTTCGTGTTTTGAGTTGTTATTCCTTGTTTAAGCTTTTGTTTGAGTCTTGTTTATCGAGTTGTCAACATTATTGTATTCTGTTTTTCGAGTTGTAAACTTGCTAAGGTTTTGTTATATCTTAGAAAGTTAAGTTGTTGCATCGGTTCACTACCTGACTGGGCAAAATGCACCATACACATTTCCATTCAATCTCATTATGATGCAGAATGATGCGATATGATGCTAAATGTTTAAAATACAATACTTTTTTTAAAAGCTGTTTCATCCCATCATGCCTCGCTTGTTACAACATTTTACAGACTAAGGCACAGGTTTTACAGAGAATAAAACTGCCCGATAATGTACAATGTGCTACAACTACTAGCAAAAAGATAAATAAATCAGGAAACAGCCGCATCTATGCTCTCAAGAGCAGTGATAAGAGGCCCTCTTCGTCCTCTTCTACGGAATAGGCTCACCGCCACCATCACCATCATCTGAGTCGGAGCCGTCATCCTCGGGATCCCCCTCAGCCTCGCTTCCACTCCCCGAACCAAGACCGGAGCCATCCTCTCCATCAGCAGATGTCTCCGACTGACGGTCTGCAATCTCCTCCTCCTCATCCTCACCAGGCTCCTCCTCCACAAAATGTGCTCTGCGCCTGCGAGACGACCCCTCCCCTCGGAAAGGCCTGGACGGCCCAGCTCCCCGAGAAGGCCCAGGTGGCCCGGCCTGCGGCTGATCATATATCGGGAGCATCTGAAAATAAAGAGTTCAATTCAAATACATCAGTCCAAATATGTACATCAGATGCAGATGCGAGAAAACTACATGAAGTGGGTACATGTAAACACAGTGTATAAATGAGGTGTGTGTCAGATGTGCTCTACACAAGTAGCCTATCAATGCAGTAGAAATCAGTATGTCATTAGAAGTATGATAAATGCCAGAAAACTAAAGAATACCTAGAAACCCATGACGGACAGCTGCGCCTCTCTCCGCAAGACTATGCCCTCAAGTGAGGCCACCAATCCGATCACCCCCTCCATGTACTCTCTGGGTGGCTGCAGATACGAGCTCATAATCATCAGTGAATAAAGGAATGTTTAAGTGTTTGAATGATAGATGAAAAACAGTGGGGCATACCGGCGGTGAGTCGGGATCAATGACGTATCGATGGTCAGGCAAGGGAGGCTCTATCGGAATCGTGTAGGAGGTCCCGTACTGCCATCCCATCAGCTCGGTCGGCATGTCCGGCCATCCAGGATGAGGATAAGTCGGAGGAATCGGGGGAACCGATCCACCCCCACCTCGAGAGGTACCAGCCCTGCTGGTGGAAGGGGCGTCTGCAGCCCGAGCCCGGGCCTGGCTCGAAGATGGCATACTAGCAGGCCTCATCATCGGAGTGCGAACTCCCGTCAATGGGGGCATGAGGTATGTATGGCGGTAAGTGGCGTAATCCCCCTCCTCAATATATAGCAAAGCATCAGTACCCAACATAGCATTAACGACATCCCGGGAAATGAGTACATCAGCAATCCGCATGTCGGCTGGAGGTGCTGAGGGAGGCTCCTGAGAAGTATACCCCCAGACCTGACGCAAGAAACGCTCCCCCAAAAAGAAGGCCCTACCAACCGGCCCTTCGAACAGGAGCCTGTACCGGGAGGCACCCCACCCTCCGGCAAACTGAAATCGGAGACCCTCACCTAAGGGCGCCCAGGGCTGCCATGTAATCTGCAGATAACCGGTGTATAAACCAAGCAGAAATCGAAGATGTACAGGACAAATCAAAGATGAAAACAGAAAGAACTGAGAGTTTTGAAGTACCTCCGATGGGCGCACTGTGTCGAAATACTGTTGCAGGTAAAGGAGAGACTCCCGAGGTCTTGGCCGGTGCCGGCCTTCAAACACAAGTGAGTACGGGGTCATGAGAGGCGCAGCTACCATCAACTCCGAGGCCAATGTCGGGAAATATGCATAGACCCACAACTATAGAAAACAAAGCAGAATGTGAAATGCTGAGGGCAAAATGCACGATACAAAGTATAAAGTGCGCCGTGTGTGCGATGTGCAAGTAATGAGGAGCAGAAATGTAAATCAAGAGGGCAGAAAGTACCTCCCAGGCTCTCCAGTAGCCACCAAGTAGGTCCCCCCGTCCGCGGGAGGTCGCGCTCATATAGCAATAAAGGGTAGCCAAGCTGGCGCCACCCCAGTCGTATCGTCTAACCTGTGATAGGTCCACCAAAGCACTCAGCAGATAGAGCCCTACAGTGTTCCCTCTATCAGCAAACAGGGTGGTCTCGAAGAGGAACATCAAAAAGCCGCGCGCATACTGTGCCGCCTCATCAGGAGTCTCAGGCTCCATCTCCACCCGCCGAAAATGGGAAGAGAACCAGGTATATCGGACTCTCCCCAAAGCTCTGTCAACAGGCGGGAGAGCCCCCAGCAGATATATCCAAGCGGCCTCCCACTCGCCCATGTCCTCATCATATGGGATCGCCCAGCCTCCCACATCAAGGCCGGTCAATACAGCGAAGTCAAAAGGGGTCATAGTCATGTCCCCAGTGGCGGAGAAATGGAAAGAGTTGGTGGTGTCCCACCATCTCTCCACCAGGGTGGCCATCAGCGTTCTCCTAGCAGGACAACGAGATAGCCCAGCACAGAAGGGCCCAAACCCCGTCAAGTCGACCAAATCCCGAACGGCCTCCAGGTGCTCAGCATACCAGTCTCTCGCCGCAATAGAACCGTACCCCCGCACGGTGCGAGAAGTCACCTGCATTCAGAATGAACACATGTTTCAGCATGAAATGAATAAAGCTGCGTGCGAATAAAATGAATAGGCTGCGTGCAAAGTAAAGTAAGTGTGTGCCATGTGTTCACCATCAATTTGGGCTGTGTGCTCAGAAAATCAATGTTTTGGGCTGCGTGTTCAATTCTCAATCAGTCTGGGCTGTGTGTTCAGAAAAAAATCAACTTGGGCTGTGTGTTCAGAAAATTAGTGATTTGGGCTGTGTGTTCAGAAAATCGATCTGGGCTGTGTGTTCAGAAAATCAGTGTTTGGGCTGCGTGTTCAACTCTCAATCAGTGTGTGCCGCGTGTTCACCTTCAAATTGGGCTGTGTGTTCAGAAAATCAATTTGGGCTGCGTGTTCAACTTTCAATCAGTCTGGGCTGTGTGTTCAGAAAATCAATTTGGGCTGTGTGTTCAGAAAATCAATTTGGGCTGCGTGTTCCAATCTCAATCAGTGTGTGCTGCGTGTTCACCTTCAAATTGGACTATGTGTTCAGAAAATCAGTGTTTGGGCTGCGTGTTCAACTCTCAATCAGTGTGTGCTGCGTGTTCACCTTCAAATTGGACTGTGTGTTCAGAAAATCAGTGTTTGGGCTGCGTGTTCAACTCTCAATCAGTGTGTGCTGCGTGTTTACCTTCAAATTGGGTTGTGTGTTCAAAAAATCAGTGTTTGAGCTGCGTGTTCAACTCTCAATCAGTGTGTGCTGCGTGTTCACCTTCAAATTGGACTGTGCGTTCAGAAAATCAGTGTGTGAGCTGCGTGTTCAACCCTCAACCTGCGTGTGCTGTGTGTTCACAATTAATTTATGGACTGAGTGTTCAGAAATTCGAGTAATTGAATCGTGTGTTCAGAGTGCAAACAGAATGCAAGAAAAATTTGTAATACGTTACGGAAAAGGTAGGAATGAAGTAAATACCTCTCGTGCCTCATGGGAGAGACGATACTCAGGCTCCCGCAAGAGGAGATCCCCGGGTGCTCGCGCGTCGAACTCAGTGAAATGATGAAAAACCGCCCGCGGGAGAACATGTACTGGTGGATCATACCTCTCGGGTATGAAGAGACGAACCCTCGGAGGCAGAGACATGATGTCAGGCTTGCCTTCGACACCTGGAGAACCTCTGCCGTGGGGAAATTGACCCGCCATTTCAAGAAATCTGCAAAAAGGGGCAAAAATGGGCAAAAATGAGCCAAAATTGGAAAAAGTCAACAAAAGTCAACTCTCAGGAAATGAAAAAGTAAACAAAAGTCAACTCTCGAGAAAATCTTCCAAATATTGAGACAAACTCACCTCAAGTGGCGAAAATGAGAAAAGAAGCCCCGAAACCAAAATTTAATCGGTTCAAAGTGCTTGAAACTGAAAGATTTCGCGAAAACAACTTGCGTGGGGCATTGGAAAACACGTATAGAGCCCAGATCTGAGGGAGAAAATGGTTTGGGAAGCTAGAGAGGAGGATTTCGAAGCTACACTTATGAGCCCGAAGTGTTTGGGTGAATGTATTTAAAGAAAAGAGGCCGAAAAGACAAAACTGCCCCCGGATTAGGCAAAGTGGCCGGCCGGCCACTTTTTCTGGCAGGCCGGCCATTTACTTTTCAAAAAATGGCCGGTGGCCTCCCTCTCTCAATAAAACTGGCCGGTGGTGTTCCCCACATGCCCCCCAAGGTCCCTGCAAATTTTGAGGAGGATTGGAGTCCCCGAGACCTGAAAAAGTACAAAAGAAGTGCACTTTCTGTCGCGAAATCACTCCGCCGGAACTTCAGCTTCAACTTCCAATGCATGTCTCATCATTTACTCATCGAAAGTGAGGTGTATCGTTCTAAACATGTTGTGACCTCTTCGAGAGGTGGACCGGAGGTCGCAATCGAGTCGCCCTCGCCGAAACGCGCGTTTCTTCCCGTATTGCGATGCACTTTTCTATCAACACCATGATTGTCTGCATTCGATATCACATTGAACGTATGCTGTTAGATATGTTGTGCTTGTTGAGTTTCTTTATTTTGCAGGCACGATATTGAATGTACGGTTCATTTGAAGCTGGTGCGACTAGACAAATCACGCAGGTATCGTATCTTCTCCGTGTGAGACGTGGCGAGGATTGAATAATTCTCCGCATTCTTAACTGCATGAAATGTAGTTGTTGCTTTGCATTCTTGCTTAAAACTGTTGCATCGATTGTGAATACTTGCTTCATTACAGCTTGCTGCATTTGCACGATCATTGAGTTACCTTTGGCTTCTTGCATTTTCGGTTGCATTTTGCCCCTGCCTGCGGGCACATCTGTGTTATTTTGTATGTTTGTCTAAGTCTTCGGCCTTGTCAAAAATGGGTTGTCTCTGGGCTTTGACATTCACTCCCGTCACTTATGACTTTCGAGTTCTGTCAAAGAGGGGCAACTGTAAACACCCCATTTTTGACCGACCTTAAGACTCAGACGTCACCGATTGAGCGCTTGGTGATGTTGCATATCGTGCTCGTTCAGAAGTTTCAGAGTCTCGGCTGCGAGCCTTGCCTCCGGACTTCCGGACTCTTTCATGCTTTGCCTCGGTTTGCGAACCAAGCTTTGTTTTCTCTGTTTTCTCTTTCCGAAGGGAGGGAGAGGTCTCGTAGATCATCTCTCAGTGGCCGTAGGCTACGTTTTGTGGTCGTAGGCCATTTTGCCCATTTGGAGTCCGGTTTCCGATTTTTCGGAGCCGTTGGCCGTGTACCTCGGTTCGGGACCGCTTAACCACCTCCATTTGCTTCGGTTTTCGGCATACTTCTTATGTGCTCCCTTTTGAGGGACACTGTGGTCCGGAAAACCGACTTCGTGGTCGAACATCACTTCCGGTGCCTAACAGTCAGTTTTCGGGGCCTTGGGCTGCGCATTTCGGCCCCCGAACCTTCGTTTTGCATTGGTTTTGGTTCATTTTTGGCAGGGACCTCTGTTTCATTGGTAGGAAGGCCGTAGAAGGGTGGGAGGCCAGTAATTGTTCTGTCAGCCAACTTATCCCTTCATCGCCCTCCCTCGCCCGATTTTCCTCACTTCAAAGCCAATGTTGACCACCCTTGGGCCATTTTCTTGAACCTTTAATCCCATATTTGTGATATACACATTTGGGAGGCCACCAATATTTGGTGGCCGACCAGTAATTGTTGTTGACCCTTTTGAACCCCTTTGAAAATTGGGTTGTTCTCTCTCCTAGTTCATTGTCTCCAGTTTTTAACCACTTGGTTGTGTTGTGCACACATCAAAGGCTCCATTTTTGGGGTGGCCGGCCACTAATGTTTCTTGAACCTTTTGACCCTTGGCCAGCCGGCCATGGGAGGTAGCTGGCCGGCCACCTGCAACCTAGATAACTGGCCGGCCAGAATCCTTACATCATCAACAGTGCAGATACAACCTCTTTTTCCCCCCAGATTCTGTATCCGGGGGGCTGTTTTTTGGAGGGAAAATTGGTTGTTTTCCCTCCATTTTCCCCCCCTTTTTTTCCCCTCCTTCTTGTCTATATAACAGCAGCCCCAGCTCTGATTTTAGGGTTACAAAAATCCCCCCTAAACCCCTTGCATTATATCTCTCTCCCTCTCTATTTCCAAGCAAAAAAACCCTTAAGTCCTACACTCATTTCTTCACCAACCCATAGCCCCACCCTTCCATCCTCTATTCCAACAGCTGGAGGTTGTTCTTCAAGGCCTAGGAGCCACCAAACTCAAGCCAAGAGTTGCCAAAAGATTGGTCTTCAAGGGTAAGTTCTATTTCCCTCCTTTTGGTCCATGTTTTGCATGCTATTCTAGCTCCTTGTGCTTGCTGTTTTGGGCTCTGACCCTAACTGGAACTAGGCTTATTTTGATCCATTTTTCATGTTTGTTTAAGGGCCTCTCACTGTTTGAGGCCTCCTTGTTGCACTTGCTTAATTATCCCTCTTGTATGCATATTCCTTGTGTAGTATTTTTGGCCTATTTTTAGACTGATTTGAGGCATGTCATAAACTTTAAAGTTGCTTATTTTGAGCCCTTCTTCAACATTGTTGAAGGGCACATCACTGTTTGAGGCTTATATCTTCCACTTGCCTTTGTATCTCTCTTTTGGCTCCATTTTTGCATGGTTTGTTAGCCTCTTATGCTTCTGTTTTTGGACCCTGGTCCGAACTACAAATGGCCTTATTTTGACCCCATATTCATGTTTCATTAAGGGTCTTTCACCGTTTAAGGCACCCTTTATACACTTTGTGTTATATCTCTCTTTTTGGCCTTATTTTGCATAGCATTTTGAGCATTCTTGAGTACTGTTTTGGATCCGGCCATCAACTGTAAAGTGCAATATTTTGGGCCCCTCTTCAACATTGTTGAAGGGCCCCTTTGTGTTTGAGGCCAGAAACCACCACTTGCTTCTTTGTCCCTCTTTTGGCCCATTTCTTGCATGAGAGCGCCATACCTGTGTTGGTTTTTGTGATTTGTGGTATACTGAAAAATATCATATTTTGGGATCCTCATCAACTTTGTTGAAGGGTCCTCTCTTGTTTGGGGTCAGAAGCTGTGAGTTGCTTCTTTATCTCACATTTAGGGTCATTTTTGCATGCTAGTTTTGCCCTATTTGTGTTTGCTGTTTGGCCTTGCTTAAAACTGTAAACATACTTGTTTTGGGACTTCCTTGAATCTGTCTTCACATGTCATAAGCAAATAATGCATGCTTGATGTAGCTACAAGTCATTGCATAGGCCTAGTTTTGCATTTCGGTTTCATTTCATGCATCGGGAGCCATGCTTTTATGATTCGGGACTGTTTTGGGGCATATTTTAGTGCTGAAATTTTCATTCTTGTATGCCATATTCCATGCCCTGCCATGCTTTGGTAGAGTGGCATTCGTGCCTTAGGTTCGGTCCTTGGTTTGCGTGCATGCGTGCACGCATCTCGAGTGTCTCATTTTCATCTATATGGCCTCCTATGTGAGTGTGGCTGAGGTCCACTTGTGTTGGTGTAAGTCCATTGCGCATTGTGTATGCCATTTCATTTCATAGCATTGCGTATGCTAGGTTGTATGTTAGAGCATTCTGTATGCTATGTCACCTCGTGCATCGTGTATGCCATTTCATAGAATTGTGCATGCTAGGTTGCATCTTGGTTGCATTTCATGCATATCATGCATATCATGCATATTGCATCGTGTTTGGGGTAGGAGTTAGCCCGGGCACGGGAAACGAGGTACGTTTCGTACTCCGAGTGACGAAACGTGTCTCAATCCCCAGTCACCGACACTCCGGATTATCCATGCTGGAGTTAGGTTTTAGTTGTGCTTATACGTGCATTCATTCTATATTGAGTTGCACAATTCGACTCCGCGGCCATCATGCATCGATATGCGTGATTGGTGGCACGAGGATCGAGACATGCATACATTTGTGAAAATACATTGCTATGCCCATTTCCTGCTCTCTGTTGCAGCAAATTAAGAATCAGTAACTTTCTGGAGCTTGGCGCGCTTTCCAAGGATAATTGCAAAACAGAGGCTAATTGGGTCATCCCAGTGGATTTCCGCGCAAGGCAGCCCAGACATGCATCATCCATCATCTGAAGAGGAGTCAAGGCAGTCCCTGGCTTGCATGCCAGTTTATTACTTTTCTTAGTTAATTTGTAAATTAATTAGGAATTTGTATTATTTGGACTGTATTATTTGGACTGTACTATTTATTCGGACCCTCTGCGCGAGGGCACAACTGTAATAAGTGTGCGTGTGTGTGTTGTATGTCTTCCAACCCCACGTCTTTCTCCCTTTTATTTATCCGCTTATGATGGTTAGATTAGGGGATATTTCAATTAGCATATAGTATGATAGCATGTTTGCATTCATTCATCTGTTTTGCATGCACCGGGCTCGGCGCATCATACTAACTGCATTGTATTTTCAATTCCAAGTTGAATACATGTTAGCTGTAGCATTTCATATGCCATGTTTAGAATAGCCGAGCCTGCTATAGTTGCATTTTTGCATGTGTTGCATTAGGCACTTTTGTATAATTAGGATCATGCATGAATTTCTAATTAGCTTCTTTTTTGGCTTGGAGTACTCAGTAAGTTTTATGCTTTAGCATCCTTGTATGCGTGTGAGTGACTGCCATGAATAGCATGCTTACCATGAGGCTATGTGCTTATATGATATAACTGTCTGAATGCCTGTGGGTGAAGGTTGGGTTATTTGGATTGGGACAAATCATCAACTGTGAGTTTTAAGCCCACTGAATAGTGGCAAAACCATCTTTTCTAAGCCCACCCGAGGGTGGTAAAATCTGCATTTTAAGCCTACTTGCGAGTAGCAAATCCCCGTTTAAAAACAAATATGAAATGTCTTGTTCCAATTCAGGCGACCCAGTCTATACTTGTATGTTGTACGTATCACATAGTAATCTAGGCTAATAACCGGAATAAGAACACATAAAGTTTTCAAAACTAGATATCATGGTTAGTAGAGGCTGATCTTTGATCGGGCGAGCGGGGGTGCTCACAAAGTGACCTTCCCCAATCGTATCCAAGTTCCTGAGCCGAGGAAACTTTGGTAATGACGGACACGTGGCCTTAGGCAAACGAGTCAGGGTTTCCTAAATTTTCCCAAAATAAAATATTTAGGTGGCGACTCTGTATCTGGCAAAGAAGTCCATGTTTGGCACTTCTTTCAAAAATCTGTTTTCTCAAAACGATTTGCTAGATTTGGACTCTTTAGTTCAGACTTAGAACCGTGACACTAGAGTCTTGAGCTGTAGTGACCCATATCGAACAGAACGGGACTCACCCTCTCGGGGCGTTCGGGGACGTCTACACCGTGCACGTTAAACAGTTCAGACTCCCGAAATCTTTTTGATCTAGTGTCACGAGTGCAATGTGAAACGTAGATGAGAGTGCAGATTTGGCAACTTTTATTGAAAATCCATTTTATTGTAATTTTGTCAAAAATAGACTGCGTCATCAGATCTCAGAGTCGCCACCTAATATTTTGGAAAATTAGGAAACCCATGACTCAGTGCCAAGGCCACTATTCGTCGTAACCAAGGATGCTTGGCTCGGAACCTTAGGTATGACAGGGGAAGGTCAATAATGAGCACCCCCGCTCACCCGATCAAAAGATCGGCCTCTACTAAACCATGAAATGAATTTTATTTTCTTTATATGTTCATGTTATGATTATTTTAGTAAATCCTAAAATTTACTATGTGAAGCGTACAAGTATGGACTAGTTTGCCCAGATTGGAACAATTCAACTTCATGTTTGTTTTTCGAAAAGGAGTTTGAATTTGCCACTTGACAAAGTGGGCTTAAAGTTTGTGAATTCGCCACTCGACAAAGTGGGCTTAAAGTTTGTGAATTTTCCACTACAAAGTGGGCTTAAAATGTACAATCATTGAATCATTCCAATTCAAGCAACAAGCCTTCATCCACAGGCATTCATACAGTTAAATCAAGTAAACAAGTAGCCTTATGGTAGAATGCTAACACATAATAAGAAAAACATACGCAAATGAGATGCTAAAGCATAAAACCTCACAGGTTGACCGACGTCCCTCGAACAACTACAAAACAAAGTTAGTGAAATATGCATGATCTTATATATAGAAATCCTAATGCAATTCACTCATGAGATGCAGCTAAAGATTCGGCTTTTAAGATGTGACATGTGAAATATGCAAAACATGTGATAGTGTGCATAATTACGTAGGAATTGATGAAATCCACAAATGTGAATTTAGCCAAATCTTAATGCATGAGACGTGGATGCAAAGCATAGATATGCATGGCATGTCAAATAGATGCATATGTACAGTTAGGGAAAGCGATAAAAGAATGGGATAGAAAGAAGCGAGGTGGGAGAATTATTACAATCATTTTAAATATTACAGATCCAAATGCGAGAGAGAGGAGTGAATAATAAAATAAAATCTCACAAAACACTCAAAATCAAAATAAAAGTTTTAAAACCCCCGGCCAATCATCTAGTAAAAGTCCATTTGTCTTCAATCCAGCAGGTCTGCACACCTCAACCCATGTACGTATCTTCGATGGAGGCCCCACTTCTTGATCAAACATGAATAGAATGATGAGATTCAGCCATCTTCAGGAGCAAATTGCAATGATGAAAGGGACTCGTCTCTTCTTCACATGTCTTCACTACCGGGAGTGCGTCTTTGTTCGACAACCATTCCGGTTCTTCCCTTTGACACTGCCTCCTCCTTTTACATGGCTACTAAGCAACCTGTGTGCTCTGCGAGAGGCAGAGAAGAGGAGAGCCCAGGTCTCTACCCTCTATCAGAGAGAGAGAGAAATATATATATATATATATATATATAGATGTATTGGGTGGTGCAGAGAAAAACCGAAGAGAGAGTTACCGAGAGAGAGAGAGGTTGGTCTCTTCATCTCAGAGAGAGTTTATGCATGTATGTCTGTGCGTGCTGCTCTCTCTCTCTAAAATCGTGTGCGTGTGAATGGTCTATTGGGTGTAATCCTCTCTCTCTAAACCGTGTGTGTATGAATGGTCTGTTGGGTGTAAGCCTCTCTCTCTCTCTCTAAACCGTGTGTATGAATGGTCTGTTGGGTCTGCCGTATGGTGGTCTGCCGTGTGGTGGTTATGCTAGGTGTGTGCCCGTGTGCATGGGTGTGCCTTTGTGTGTTGTGTGTGTGTAGCTACTGTGTGTGTGCCTGTGCTGTGTGTGTGCCTGAGTATGGATGGTGTCTGTGTATGAATGGTGTCCCCGTGTCAATGGTTGTGTATGGTGATGTGCGTGTGTGTTGTGATGGTGTGTTGTGTGAGTGTATCTATATGTGTCTATGGAAAGAGCCGAGAGGGAGAGGGAGCTCGGTCCGTGTGTGAGAGCTGGTGTGTGTTGTTCTGTGTGTGCATGGAGTGTGTGTTAATGGTGTGTTAGGTGTGGTGTGTGTTGTTGTGTGCCATTGTTCCACCAGAAAGAGAGAGAAAAGATGCCATGCAGCCTCTCAGAGAGAGAGAGGTGCCGAGAGGGAGAGAAATCAACCTCTTTGTGCATGTGTGACCTGGGTGTCTGTGTTTATGTGGTCTCTCTCTGCTGTGTAGTGTCTCCCCCCCTGAGAAAGTGTTGATGAATCATTTTTATTGATGAAGTCTTCTGTGAAATCAAGATGATGAGAGAGACCAAATTGGAGAGAGAGTGCATGTGTGTATTGTTTATTCACTAAAAAAAAAAAAGAGAGAGAGCACATGGAGTCTCCTCTTCTTTTTTCTCTCTTTGTTGGACATGTGTGTGTTTTTGTGGCCCTCCCCCCACCGAAAGTTGAGAGAGATGTATGTGTTTTATTTTCAAACTCCTCCACCACTTTTCAAACCCACTTCACCAAATTAAGCCCCACTCCACTGAATTATTTTTCACACAAAACTTATCATCACAATGTCCACTCTGTTCCCCTTTGAATCCAGCAAAAACAAAATCATTTTCCATCCCGAAACCCATTATCCTCATCTGACCCTCTCTTTTTCTTTTCTTTATTTTCATTTTCATTTTTTTTTTATTTTTTGTTTGTTTTTTATTTTTTTTTTGTTTTATATAAAAACACCTAAAAATGTGTACACACACATAAATTAGATAAAAATTATAAAAGACTACAAATTGATAAAATATTAGTGATATAAAATAATTTTACCAAAATAGGTGAGGTTTGGGATTAAAGCTTCAATTTGATTTTTCGGTTGAGAAATTCATAAAATGACATATTCCAATTTTTATTAGCGGGTGGTCAAAAGAAAGTACCCAAGTCTTAGGGTCGGTCAAAATAGGGTGTCTACAGTTGCCCCTCTTTGACAGAGCTCAAAGCCATTTCATGACGTGAGTGAATGTCAAAGCCCAAAGGGGACCCTTTTGACAAGGCCGTAAGACTTAGGCAAACAAACAAGATGTAATGCAAGTGGTTGAACGCAGAGGTTGCCTACGTATCTCTTTGCAAGGAATCAAACCAGCGTATTTCAGGGGTAGAATGCAAGTGATATGCTCAAAATGCAGTTTGAAAGTTGGACTTAAACGCTTCGCGAAGTCGGTTATTTGAAAATTCATGATGTATGCAATGCAATGCTATGTCATGGAGTGATGATAAAGATATGAAGATGGTAACATGGGAGGCAAGCCTCGTGCAAATGATAGGAAACATAACAGGGGGTGCATTGCATATAAAAATGAAAGGAAAGGGTGCATCGCATTCAAATGTGCATACCACACAAATGAGAGAGGGGGTGGCGTGAACAGACAAGCACACCTAACTGTATTTCATACACAACTTTCCCTATTCTCCAACGGGGTGATAGACTAGGTTGGTTCAGTATCCAGAATTGAGGCGCATACAAGCTACCTCAACTTATGGGGCTGCCATACAGATTTCAAGCCCGGGATACACCCCTGGGTATTTAAACCAGACTTTAGTCTCGGAAATCCTGAACCTTTTGCGTTCTAGGCATCGCCATTCGAACTCTAGTTTCCACCGTTGCAGTTGGTCTCCTAGGAACTCATTGCAAATACATGCAGGTGGTTATACCAGACAGCCTGAAGTTGTTCGGGCACGACAAACACCAAAGGAATTGCACCTTTAAAGGATTTAAGGTCTCCTAGACCATTAAAGCCGTTTGGGCACGACAAACACCAAAGAACTTGCACCTTCAGAGGATTTAAGGTCTCCTAGACCCAGGGAGTGCACAAGATGGTGTGATGCGCAAGATGGCGAGATTAAATTGAAATTGCAAAAGACAGTACGATGGAATCGAAATTGTGCGGTAGGTGCTTTATTGTGCGTTAGATGCACAGAATGTAAGGAGGAAAAATGGTGTAAACACTAGGCACACCTGCTGTTTTTAACCAATTTGCAATCCTAACGCGTCTCACGCGAGAGGATGAGGGGTGGTGTAAACAAACAGGCTCACCTGCTGTTTTTAACCGATTTGGGTGGTGTAAACAGACAGGTGCACCTGATATTTTTAACCGATTTACAATCCAAACGCGTTTCACGCAAGAAGAGGAAGGGTGGTGTAAACAAACAGGCGTACTTCCTGTTTTTAACCGATTTGGGTGGTGTAAACAGACAGGCTCACCTGCTGTTTTTAACCGATTTGGGCGGTGTAAACAGACAGGCGCACTCGCTGTTTTTAACCGAGGTGGTGTAAACAGATAGGCTCATCTGACTGTATTCTAACCGGGATGGTGTAAACAGACAAGCTCACCTGACTGTATTCTAACCGGGGTGGTGTAAACAGACAGGCTCACCTGAATGTATTCTAACTGGGGTGGTGTAAACAGACAGGCTCACCTGACTGTATTCTAACCGGGGTGGTGTAAACAGACAGGCTCACCTGACTGTATTTTAACCGGGGTAAATGCGCAAGATAGCGTAATGCAGCACAATGCAGGTGCACAAGACAGTGCGATATGAGTGAATGCACAAGATAGCACAATGCGGGTGCACAAGACAGTGCGAGTGGGGGGTGCACCAAATAGTGCGATGTAGGGATGCACAAGACAGTGCGATGTCCAAGATAGGGCGATTGAATTTGATGATGCACAAAACAGTGCGATGCCCAAGACAAGGCGATTAAATTTGATGATGCACAAGACAGCTCGATGCCCAAGACAGGGAGATTGAATTTGATGCACAGAATAGTGCGATGGGAAAAGATGCACCAGATAATGCGATGTAGGGATGAGCAAAATATCGCGATTGATTTGAGATGCACAAGACAGTGCGATGCGCAAGATAGCGCAATTGAATTTGAAATTGCATAAGGTAGTGCAATGCGCAAGATAACGCAATTGAATTTGAAATTGCACAAGATAATGCGATGGAATTGAAATTGAAATTTGTGTGGTAGGTGCACGAAGTGAGATTATTGTGCGATAGATGCACAGAATGAGATGCGATCATGCGATAGATGCACGAGGCGGATGCGACGTGCGATAGATGCACGAGGCGGGTGTGACGTGCGATAAATGCACGAGGCGGGGTGTGATCGATGCGATATACACATGGACATATACAAACATATATATAGACAGATACGAATATATACAATATACACACATATATATATATATACAGACAAATATACACAAATACGAACATATATACAAACATGTACATACGGTATACATATATAGACCCATGGAATATTCTGTTTGCGGCCATCAACGGGAAGATGCCATTACTGAGAAGGCATATTCCGTTTGCTGACATCAACGCACGTACGCAAAACATGCAAAAAAGAAAGAAAAAACGCAAAATGCATTGACACGGGGGTTCGACCCTCTGATTTCAAGTTTGGCCCTCGAGTCCTCAACCACTGAGCCATGCCACTCTTGTGACAAAATATTCAAACAAATATATATATATATAGGTATACGAGACGTATATATACATAAAACCAAAACAAAACAAAAGAAACATTTGTTGTGGGGTTCGAACCCCTGACCTCGGGCTCAGCCTTTCAATTCTTAACCACTGAGCTGAACCATTGAGCTCAAGCCACTCTCGTGACCAAATATTCAAACAAATATATATAATACATAGATGCACAATACATATACACACACACATATATATATACAACTCTCCCGCCCCTCCTATTTTGTCTCACTCTCTCTTCCTTCATCTTCTTCGAGCGTCATGTCTGTCGTGCGATTTTAACAATCGCGGTGCCTGACCAACAGGCTATCCAATCATGCCCCAATTGTCAATGATTGTCTCGAGCCTTCCTCACTCTTTGTCTTCTTCTTTGGCTTCATCATCTTCTTAAGTTGAGGCCTGCGAAAGAGAGAGACAGAGCAAAAGCCTGCAAACTTTCTCTGCCACCACTCTGCAACCTCTTTCTTTTGCATTACTCTCCTCTGTCATGGCCTCTTCTTATGGTTCTCTCACTCTTTTTCCAGACCTAAACGAATCCACGATAGAGATGACCAATTCTGACTCCCTTGAACCTCAACCACGGGCTCCTCCTCCTTCTCCTGTTTTCAACTTTCCAACGATGTCAGTTGAACAAATCATGGCAGCACAATCTGGCATCGATGCAAACTCATATACGTTGAGGTCATGTGTGGAGACCGTGACTGCGGTCTCCAACTTATCCCGTCGACTGCAGAACAGGACGTGTGAGGTGCATCGATTGAATGCACAACCTTCTTTACTTCAACGTATGTACAAAGATTCTCGAGGGGAAATTAGCGGATTGAAGAAACAAATCAAGGAGTTGAAATGGCAGGTGACCATCGCAGCTCGTTATGGGACTACCTTTGACGGCCAACGAGGGATAATCTCCTTTGGAAGCTCTGCCAAGGCCGAGACAGAGTCTTCAAGAGCTTCGAAGAAGTAAAGATGAAGTGAGGCAGCTGATCGTAAAGTCAGGCAACGAAGCTGTGTGCAAATGATGCCAGTTGTAATCTTCGCCATCGCCAGGCTGCTGCGGGAAAACTGAGAAAATGCTACTCTCTTTTATTTTTTTTTGTTTTTGTTTTTCTGGGTTTGTTGTTTTGTTTGTTTGTTTGTTTTTTTTTTTTTTTTTTTTTGTGTCTCTATAATCGGGGATGTCCTCCCCTGACTACAATAAAATCAGTTTAGTTTTTGCACATTAATGGCGTGACTGGCATATCATTTTGAACTTGAAAACATTTTTGTTTGATTGAATTTGAGAGTGATTGAATTTTGAACTCTGAATTGAACATTGATTTTATACTGACCTGAATCAAAGAATGACTTAACGAAAGAAGAACGAAGCAAAACGATCCAAACATATTTATATACACTGACTAGTATAAATACACCGACTGGTATAAATATACTGACTGGTATGAAAGGAATACACTTATATACACTGATTGGTATGAATACACTAACTGGTATGAATACACACTTATATACACTGACTGGTATGAATACCTTGACTGGTATGAATACATACTTATATACACTGACTGGTATGAATACCATGACTGGTATGAATAAATACTTATATACACTGAATAGTTGACTCAAGCGGTGGAGAAGACAGAATCTCTAACTCGACTATGCCCCTAGTTCATTGCCTTGACCCTTTTTTGTCTCTTGATTTTTTTTGTAAATTTTTTTTGATCAACATGAGAGTTAGATTAGCATACTTATTCCATTTTCTGTTTCAAATCATGCAAGCTAAACTGTTAGCACTGAAAATTTTCGCTTTTCAAATCCAAAGGACGGTCCAAGTTTTGCAAAAATAGAACAATTTTCGAGAAAAATTAGTCAGCTTCATTCAAATTAATCAAAACCTATTTTTGCAAATGGCCACTACTCAATTAACATGGAATCAACCATTGGGGTGCATAGTCCCAAACCAGATAATCAAAGGTGATATCCGAGCCAAGCCAACCGAACCAAGCCAATCCAAACCGAATGAAGCCAAGCAGAACTGGACCGGACAGAACCGAACCGCCAAACCGAACCAAGTTGAATTGAACCAACTGAACTGAGCAGAACGAAGATACACCAATCAAACACGGATAGGACAACCAAGTCGACTAAAGATACACCAATCAAACATGGACGAAATGAATGAGTTGAAAAATTATTAGGGCCGAACTTCAAGATGAAGCTACCTATGTATCCTAAAGATAGGAATCAAGCCAACGTAGTTCTGGCTGAGGGTCACTCAGGTATTGACACTCTCCTTTTGTGCTCTAACTTTTGCCAAAGCCGCCCTTTCAGGTTTTCAACCTTGCGAGCTTTTCATTTTTTTCATTTTTCTATTTTTTTTTTCTATTTTCTTTCATTTTGTTCATTTCATTTTTTTTTTGTTTTTCATTCATTTTTTTTGTTTTTTTTTATTTTTTATATTTTTTTTCTGCTCTAACTTTTGCCTGGGTCGCCCTTCCGAGTTTTCAGCCTAGCGAGCCTCTCAAGGATGGTACTTTTGGTTTTAACTTGTCCATGTTGATTGATTGTGAAATCTCTAGGCTATCTATGAACGACTGCTGCACTTGACCAGTAGATATTATGATGCAAAGGCTAGGCTAATTGGGTTTGAATTTGCCCCTAGTGTTGCCCCTAGTGTAGTGGATAGGAACTCGACTGTCCTTCAATAATAAAATTCATTCTCTCAAATTCTGGGTTTTGCCTTTTTGGGTGGTCTTCATTGGGAAAGGATTCAGTTTTAACTCATTGATCACGTCCAATCTTTTGTCCATAGTTCAACGGCTGCTTCAAATCTAAATCACATCTGACCTTCTTGTCCCTAATTCAAGGGCTATTTCCAATCTGACTCACAGGTTCTACATAGTTCTGGCTAAGGTTCACTCAGGTATTGACGTTCTCCTTTTACGCTCTAACTTTTGCCAAAGCCGCCCTTTCGGGTTTTAAACCTTGCGAGCTTTTCATTTTTCGTTATTTATTTATTTTATTTTATTTTTTGCTCTAACTTTTGCCCGGGTCGCCCTTTCGGGTTTTCGACCCAGCGAGCCTCTCAAGGGTGGTACCTTATTGCCCCTAGTTCAAGGGCTGCCTCCATTTCAACTATGCAAGCCTCACATTTTTGTCCCTAGTTCAAAGGTTGTTTCAAATCTGAATCACATTTGACCTTATTGCCCCTAGTTGAAGGGCTGCTTCTATTTGAATCACATCATGGCCCTCAATTCAAGGGATATTTCCAATTCGGCTACGCAAGCCTTACACTTTGAATGATCATTGAATACTTCGAATCAAGGTTTGAAAGCTAAGGAGCTAAGGAGCTAAGGAGGTCGGACCTCGAGTCAAGAGGGACCCTGTGCTGTATAATCAATTCCAGGCATGTCTTCATAGTATCACACAAAAATAGTTTTTGAAATCTTTTCACAAAGTGACTAATCACTCGTACTCTTACGAAGACAAGATAGAACCAATTTGGACCAAGGCAGGATCCTTCTCATTACCTACATTAACAAAAATGATTTTATTCGTCAAAGGCTTAGCACACCTCTCTTCCTCTCAGTTGATCAAATTTGTAAATCCCAAGGAAATTCTTTCTCTTTGTTTTTATCAAAGTTATGGAAAACGTTTTGAAAAACTTTGGTCAATGCAATGATTTAAAGGCACAGAAAAGTAGGCAGACTCTATGGCATTTTTGTTATTTGTTTTTTATTTATTTATTTTTGCTTATTGAAAGAGATTATGACTCAGCAATGACAACAGACTTTTGACAATAGAAAAAGAAAATGACAAAGAAGACCTAGACATGACAGAAATGTCTAGGTTAGCACTATCGAAATCAACAGACTCTAACTCTCTAGAATGACTCGAGTCTGATCCCAACTCTACAAACTTGGTGGAATCAAGCTTAGACTCAATACTCAGTTCAGAACTCAGAATAAAACCATTCTCAAATTGCCAGTCAACGTGTGGGCCATCCGCAATATTCAAAATAAAACCCGTCCAATCAACAGGTGGTCACTCCCCAATTACAGAGATGGTCAGATACCCTACAAGTTCTATTTATTTATAATGGTCGACTTTGTGGGATATCGGAGTGTTTTTTTTTTTTAATTTTTTTTTGATTTTATGTTTTTGTTATTATTTTTTTTTTTGTTTTTTGTTTTTGAAGTAATGGTGCTAAATTGAACAGCCTGAACCACTCATTCGAATGTGAGAACCCCTGTATAGATCCAATACATTACACATAAAGCAGGAAAGAGAACAAACACGCCTAAAGAGGGTAGGGTTATCCTGTCCTAGCTTGGAATGATCTAGGGTTTCACTATTCAAACAAGCGGTATCATACATCCTAGAAATGGGAAAGCATCATGTCCTAATTTGAAAGGTATTATAGCTCACTATATGTACAAGGTTGGCTTTACTTTAGGGGTTAAAGTCAATGTGACATTACCAAAGAGTCTTTTGGGCCATAACCAATGAAGATCTTAGGAAATCAGAAGAGTCAATATAGCCTCTCTTCAAAGTATGAAAACCTTTAGATCTCAAAAGATTATAACACAAGGCCTCCAAAGTAACGTAGTGATAGGTGCAACGTCACAAAAAGTGTGTCTGTGTTCCCACCAGCATCTGGGCAACACAGGGACGTTAAGTGCACCAATGCATGCAATGCAATAAATATATAATTGAAAATAAAAGTCATATCATAGAGTTTGAGTCAAGGTTTCATAAAATCCCCAGCAGAGTCGCCAAAAACTGTAACATGGCCCGGGGGGTACCCGCGCGCGTTAAACAGTTCAGACTCCCGAAATCTTTTTGATCTAGTCTCACGAGTGCAATATGAAACGTAGATAAGAGTCCAGATTTGGCAACTTTTATTGAAAATCCATTTTATTTTAATTTTGTCAAAAATAGACTGTGTCATCAGATCTCAGAGTCGCCACCTAATATTTTGGAAAATTAGGAAACCCATGACTTAGTGCCAAGGCCACTATTCGTCGTAACCAAGGATGCTTGGCTCGGAACCTTAGGTATGACAGGGGAAGGTCAATAATGAGTATCCCCGCTCACCTGATCAAAAGATCGGCCTCTACTAAACCATTTTATTTTCTTTATATGTTCATGTTATGATTATTTTAGTAAATCCTAAAATTTACTATGTGAAGCATACAAGTATAGACTAGTTTGCCCAAATTGGAACACTTCAACTTCATGTTTGTTTTTCGAAAAGGAGTTTGAATTTGCCACTTGACAAAGTGGGCTTAAAGTTTGTGAATTTGCCACTCGACAAAGTGGGCTTAAAGTTTGTGAATTTGCCACTACAAAGTGGGCTTAAAATGTACAATCGTTGAATCATTCCAATTCAAGCAACAAGCCTTCATCCACAGGCATTCATATAGTTATATCAAGTAAGCAAGTAGCCTCATGGTAGAATGCTAACACATAGTAAGAAAAACATACACAAATGAGATGCTAAAGCATAAAAACTCACAGGTTGACCGACGTCCCTCGAATAACTACAAAACAAAGTTAGTGAAATATGCATGATCTTATATACAGAAATCCTAATGCAATTCACTCATGAGATGCAGCTAAAGATTCGGCTTCTAAGATGTGACACGTGAAATATACAAAGCATGTTAGAGTGCACATAATCACGTACGAATTGATGAAATCCACAAATACGAATTTAGCCGAATCTTAATGCATGAGACGTGGATGCAAAGCATGGATATGCATAGCATGTCAAATAGATGCATATGTACAGTTAGGGAAAGCAATAAAAGAATGGGATAAAAAGAAGCGGGGTGGGGGAATTATTACATTCATTTTAAATATTATAGATCCAAATGTGAGAAAGAGGAGTGAATAATAAAATAAAATCTCACAAAAAACTCAAAATCAAAATAAAAGTTTTAAAACCCCCGGCCAATCATCTAGTAAAAGTCCATTTGTCTTCAATCCAGCAGGTCTGCACACCTCAGCCCATGTACGTATCTTCGATGGAGGCCCCACTTCTTGATCAAACATGAATAGAATGATGAGATCCAGCCATCTTCAGGAGCAAATTGAAATGATGAAAGGGACTCGTCTCTTCTTCACATGTCTCCACTACCGGGAGTGCGTCTTTGTTCGACAACCATTTCGTTTCTTCCCTTTGACACTACCTCCTCCTTTTGCATGGTTACTAAGCAACCTGTGTGTTCATCGAGAGGGAGAGAAGAGGAGAGCCCAGGTCTCTACCCTCTATCAGAGAGAGAGAGAAAGATATATATAGATGTATTGGGTGGTGCAGAGAGAAACCGAAGAGAGAGTTGCCAAGAGAGAGAGGTTGGTCTCTTCATCTCAGAGAGAGTTTATGCATGTATGTCTGTGCGTGCTGCTCTCTCTCTCTAAAACCGTGTGTGTGTGAATGGTCTGTTGGGTGTAATCCTCTCTCTCTCTCTAAATCGTGTGTGTATGAATGGTCTGTTGGGTGTAAGCCTCTCTCTCTCTAACCCGTGTGTATGAATGGTCTGTTGGGTCTACCGTATGGTGGTCTGCCGTGTGGTGGTTATGCTAGGTGTGTACCCGTGTGCATGGGTGTGCCTTTGTGTGTTGTGTGTGTGTGTGGCTACTGTGTGTCTGCCTGTGCTGTGTGTGTGCCTGAGTATGGATGGTGTCTGTGTGTGAATGGTGTCCCCGTGTCAATGGTTGTGTATGGTGATGTGCATGTGTGTTGTTATGGTGTGTTGTGTGAGTGTATCTATGTATGTCTATGGAGAGAGCCGAGAGGGAGAGGGAGCTCGGTCCGTGTGTGAGAGCTGGTGTGTGTTGTTCTGTGTGTGCATGGAGTGTGTGTCAATGGTGTGTTGGGTGTGGTGTGTGTTGTTGTGTGCCATTGTTCCACCCGAGAGAGAGAGAGAAAAGAGGCCATGCAGCCTCTCAGAGAGAGAGGTGCCGAGAGGGAGAGAGATCAACCTCTTTGTGCATGTGTGACCTGGGTGTCTGTGTGTATGTGGTCTCTCTCTGCTGTGTAGTGTCTCCCCCCCTGAGAAAGTGTTGATGAATCATTTTTATTGATGAAGTCTTCTGTGAAATCAAGATGATGAGAGAGACCAAATTGGAGAGAGAGTGCATGTGTATTGTTTGTTCACTAAAAAAAAAAAAAAGAGAGCACGTGGAGTCTCCTCTTCTTTTTTCTCTCTTTGTTGGACATGTGTGTGTTTTTGTGGCCCTCCCCCCACCGAAAGTTGAGAGAGATGTATGTGTTTTATTTTCAAACTCTTCCACCATTTTTTAAACCCACTTCACCAAATTGAGCCCCACTCCACTGAATTATTTTCCACCCAAAACTTATCATCACAATGTCCACTATGTTCCCCTTTGAATCCAGCAAAAATAAAATCATTTTCCATTCCAAAACCCATTATCCTCATCTGACCCTCTCTTTTTCTTTTCTTTATTTTCTTTTTCATTTTTTTTTTATTTTTTGTTTGTTTTTTTTTTTACTATTTTATATAAAAACACCTAAAAATGTGTACACACACATAAAATTAGATAAAAATTATAAAAGACTACAAATTGATAAAATATTAGTGATATAAAATAATTTGACCAAAATAGGTGAGGTTTGGGATTAAAGCTTCAATTTGATTTTTCGGCTGAGAAATTCATAAAATGACATATTCCAATTTTTATCAGCGGGTGTTCAAAAGAAAGTGCCTAAGTCTTAGGGCCGATCAAAATGGGGTGTCTATAGCATGAAGTTAATGTGTTTGAATATGTAAATTAAGTTTAGAATGGAGAATTGAGCTGTAATTCATACATACATGCATACATAAGTGTTAAATCATCATTTTGATCATGAGCTTCATCATTTGTGTTGAATTTGGAGCATGAAATGTACATGCATGTATGTTTTTCCAAGTTTTGAGAGTGAATTCCATGTTCATAAAGTCTTAGAGAAAAATTTGGAGAAGAATTTTACATACATGCATAAATATATGGAGTTTTGCTATGTTGAATTTGGTTTTGATCATCCATGTTAGAATTGTGGATTAATTTGTACTCACATGTTTGATTTATCATGTTTTACCTCTTAAATTCATGTTTTGAAAAGAGTTTCTTACATGCATGGAGCTTTGGAGCTCAAATGTGATAAATTCATGAGTTTAGAGAAAAAGATTTGGAAATCTTGCATACATGAGCTTTTGAGTTCAATTTTGGTAAATTTAAAGAAAGTTTGAATAAATGATTTTTAAGAGGTCATGTATCCATGTTTATGGAAAAGTTTTCAAGCTTAACGATCAAGCCATGCATGAGTTTTGCCTTTAAATTTGCATTTGGAAACTCAAAACTCTATTTTAAAAACCCAAAAAATTTGCAGACCGCTCGAGCGACGGATTTACCGCTTAAGCGAACATTTCGAGCATCCAGTAGTTTTGCATTCTATTACAGACCCCTCAAGTGACAACTTTGTGGCTTGAGCGACCCTTTGTGTATTGTTGGACTGCTCGAGCGTAGGAGTTGTGGCTTGAGCGTAGAATGAGACCATCCAGTACTTTTGCTGGTAGAGCAGTCCACTTGAGCAACCGAATATGCGCTAGAGTGGTCAAGCCATTTTTAACATATTTTGGAAAGACATTCTATGTTCATATTTTGTTCCCATCCTTTTTTGAGCATATTTAGACATGAGTAATTGAATTAGAAAATATGAGATAATCCGAGAATGTGATTCACACGTACAAGTTATGAGAAATGGACTGAATAAGAAACCAATGTAAAGAAAGCTAAGCCGCCGTAATGGCCAAGTGCATGTGTAATGAGACATGTTTTGTGCTATGTACACTTGTGTTTGTAGGTCAAGACTCGAGAACTGACCAACAGTTTTTGGAAGCCTACAGTGAGTAACGTTATTGTAAAGATATGTTCATATGAATTACGTTCCAAATGTGATTTGATAAGTTACGATTTCTGAAATGATATTTGTTTACGTGAACGAATGTCCTATGTTTGAAATCTACTATGGCATTGATAGATAGTTCTAAGTCATGGGGGACGGCATGTTAATGCGAGTCCATGACATTTATGTGATTACCAGATCTTGTTAGCTACTTGTCAAAGTGGTGATGTGTTTAATCGGTATCCGGAACTGATTACTCTAGTCGGAAGACGATACGATATGTTCTATTGGATGTACCACTATTATGTTCGGATATGAGAATTGATTTGGTTATGATCTGGTTTATGAATATGATATGTTTGGAATTCGCTCACTAACCTCTTTACATTTATGTTATTCACTAGGCTTTAACTCACTGTGTGTATATATATGTATAGGTGAGCATTTTGGAGATTAGGCTTGAAGACTTTTGTCTGCACTTCTGTTTTGTAAAGCCAACCATTGCGCCTCCCGTGGAGGTTCCGAATATGTCATGTGTTCAAGACCTTGTGATTGACTTAACTTTTGTTTTCTTTGTTAAGGTTTAAGACAAGTTTTCGTATATGAGGTTTAATCCATTCTTGCTTTGACTATAATATGTGTGGGTATAATGTAAGGATGACTTTTGGACATTGTATATAAATTTAAAAATCTCTATTTCGTATAAGTTAGAATAGTTCATTGAACGATTATATATGTATTTGCTTTTGCTAGCCCCTTATTTTGTGATTCTGTTTCAGAGGCCGTAGTTAATCTTAAGATTATTGGCCGGTTACAACGCTAAACCTATAGAGGCAGATTTGGGTCGTGACAATGTGTTGCAAGATAGTGAAAAGAAATAAAAGCTAAACAAATAATCATATGCCTTAAAGGCTTACATCTTTCCAAGTCAATGCTTGGGTGCATCAAAAGTAAGTCTTAAGCTCAGTACAGATAAAGCCCTAGGCTTGTACAAAATTAAATACAAATAATAACACTGAGTCTTCAGCTCCACAGTCCTCCCAAGCTAAGTTCTTGGTGGAGGCATATCACCAACACCTGAAAATGGTTATTCCTACATAGGGTGAGCCAAAACCCAGTAGAAACACTACAACACAATGTATAAATTTTAAAGAAGCCATAAGGTTTTATGCATATGCAATGCTAGTACCAAAACATTTATATCCTTTTTCAAAAATCGTGTTATGCCAGGTTTATATCACAATTCTCAAAACCATGCCCTTTTACAATAGAAAGCATGTGGAAATCTCAAACCAGTACAACCTCTCATGGATATTTCGTCCGCGGGAGACCGTCAAACGACACCCATATAAACGTAGCCTATACAAGCGCTACTATTATCATTTTACAGATATTTTGTCCGTGGGAACCAGCACAGCTGTATACACGAGTTTTTCGGGACTTTCACCTTGGACACACAGGCTAACTTGATTTGGTGATACACACTTCTTTCCCACGTTCACCAATTTTTTTCAAAATCATATACATTTTCAATGTATCAAATGAGCAACAATGTTCAATGCACATGGATGAGAAATTAGTTTTAATCCACCTAATTCCTATGCAATTTCTACAACACTCATAGTTATCCTCCATCAATAGCCCAAAACCGATACCTCTAAACAGATAAATAAATTTCACTAAAGATACACTTTTCCAAAATCTCAAGATGAAGGTGCTAATACATATCCAACTCCGCCATCATCATCAACATTACTTCAATTTCATAATTTTCAATATCAATTCCATTTCTCTTTATAATCTCAAACATTCGTATTTTAAGGCAAAATCCATTTCTCTTTGAGAATCAATTTTAATGTAGGAAATACCTCATTTCAACATATATCAAATCCAATTTTATACCCACAAGCTTTTCCAAGAAATTATTTGAAAACCCTTCTTTTTTCATTTTGATTTCAAACCCTAGGTTTTACCAAAAACTCCCAAACCATTGAAGTCTTTTGAAATAGAAAATAGCTAAGGTAAAACTCATGCAAGAGTGTGAAGAATCCCAACCTTGAAGCCAGGCCAAGGAGAGAGTGGAGAAACCTCAAAGAAGTTGAAATCCATTTTTGTTCGGATGAAAAGAGAGCCCACAGAGTGTTCTACCTTTTTAACAAAGGGAGTAGGGTGAAGAAATCACTAGATCTTGGCTTCTTTTTTTTTGTAGAGAGAAGGTAAGTTTTAGAGAGAGTGAGAGTCTAGATCTAGGATTTTTGGAATGTTTAGAGAGAAAGTGAAATGAAAATGTGATCCAAAAAGGTAATTCTGCTATTTGATATACGCACAGACCAAGTGACGCTCGAGCGTAAGAAGTGACACTCGAGCGTAAGACACGAAAGATGTGACCACTCGAGCGCAAGAAGTTGTTGCTCGAGTGCGAAATACAAACTCCAGTAGTTTTACAGGCAAAAGGCTAACGCTTGAATAGCAATAAGTGTAACGCCCTCAAAAAAATAACCCATTATATATATATCAATGACATGCATTATTTAAAGAAAACACTTCAATAATTCATTATAATATTCATCAGAGTCTTACTAAACAAAAACATTACATGTAACATCAAATTAAATGCCCTAACGGCTTACATCTTTCCAAGCCAACACTTGGACACCAAAAGTATGAGTTCTAACTCAAATATAAATAAAGCCCTAGGCTTGAGTGTTTACATGTACTAACAATGAAAAAAAACAAATAACTAGAAATAGTCTTCAAAGTCCAAGTCCTTCCAAGCTAAGTCCTTGGAGGTAGCTTATCACCTGAACCTGAAAATGATGTTCCCATAAAGGGTGAGCCACAGCCCAGTAGAAATATACTAAACCACATATAAGCAATGAATAAAGCAATAGCATTCAACAAATGGTTAACCAAGATAATCAATTACTTCATTTTACAGTCTCATGACACTATTGTCTAAGACACGTTTTACTTTCCAACTTTATCAACATGGCTCAGAACCTGGCCAAACTTACAACAGTGAATTATATATATATCATATTCACATCCTTCCAATATCAACAAACAAATGAGACTCAAGCTCAAATCAAAACACTTCATACTTCCAGATTGATACACATTTTGGTGCTGTATCAATAAAAACACTTCTATATAAATAAGCACACATAAAAGTGATGCTAATGGAGTCCATCCCCTATCTCCTCCCAAACAAAATCCGGTTTAGAGGTCCATCCCCTATCTTCCCCTAAACCGTGGAGTACATCCCCTATCTCCTCCCACACAAAACAAGGTATGCAAATGCAATGCTCAATCAATACACGTATTTTCTGTATCAATGCAATAATCAAAATTAATGACTTAACCAATGTGATTAGTTTCAGTTATTCCTAATCCACATGCAATGTCTACAACAATCACGACTATCCTCCACCGATAGTCTAAAACAGTTATTTCTAGACTGGAAATAAATATATCAACAATTCAATGGGCGAGTGATTTACATTATCCAACTACACCATTTAATCAATAAATTTCTCAATTTCATGAATTTAACCAAATTTCCCAATTCCCTTAAATTAATTATACAAATTAATTAATTTAAACAACTAGGGTTTTTCCCAAAATTATCAAAGTAACCCCAATTTATCAAAATACCAAAACTTAGAACAAAACTTATAAAATAGAGTAGGAAATCCCTACCTCGAAGAAAACAACCCAAATGGAGAAGACAGAGATGAATACCCAAATACCAATGTGCTCCAAATCGCCAAATGTTCAGATTAAATGAAAGCCCTCGACTCCCTCTATCTTTTTAATAAAGCAACTAGGGTAGAAACACACTCTAAATAGATCAAACCTAAGAGAGAAGGTGAGTAGGGAGAGAGAGAAGTCGGACCTAGGGTTTGAAATCAAAAAGAAGATGAAAAAGACTGATCAAAACCCGCTGCTACGTATATAAACTGGACAGGCTCGCTCGAGCGAAGACTTGGTCACTCGAGCGACTAGCCACAGAAAATCTACGCTCGAGCCAAGGAGGCCTTGCTCGAGCCAAGAACCCAAAAGCTCGCTCGAGCGAAAGAAATCTCGCTCAAGCGAAGAACTCAAACCCTCAGGTCTGTAACCAGACACACGCTCGAGCGAAGGAAATCTCGCTCGAGCGAAGAACGAACTAACTCGCTCGAGCGAAGAAAAGCTCGCTCGAGCCAAAAACCTCTGCTCTCAGGTCTTACTTCAAAACGCAATCCTCGTTCGATCGAAGAAACCCTGGCTCGAGCGACGGACCAAAACAAAGAGCTCGCTCGAGCGAAGAACTGCTCGCTCGAGCGAAGGGTCAAAAATCTGGGCAGCAACTCTTTGCTCCCAAGCTCAACCAACCTGCTACAAACCTGCCCATTGCATCCTATAACTCCAAATGAGAAAATAAAGGACGACAACAACAAATATACAATGACATAATAAACGGAACCCAAGTCTGGATACAATGATCAAATGGGAAAAGACCGGGGTCGCTATAATAAGGGCCGCTCGAGAACAAGAATCTTCGCTCGAGCGAAGAATACCACTTCCCAATACTTTTGCAAACCTACAAAAGTACTGAAAGTTCACAAAGACCGCTCGAGCACAAGAAATGTCTTCGAGCGCAGAAGCAAAATTCTTTGCAGTGGCAATTTGAAAAACGAGCCATCAACTTGTTCCAAACACAACCAACACAACTCAAAATCCAAACTTAAGGAGATATAAGGGGAAACGAGACATAAATAATTATATGCAACAATGAAAGAGTCACCAACTAGGCTTCATTTATTCTTTCCATCCGTCTCTGGTTCGATTTCCATACTCTTGAGTGTCAAAGCTGTCAGTGAGTGTGCAAGAAAATTGTATCCATTGTTTGAAGGGGAGCTTTCACGTTTACTCAAGAAATATCCCTTGATCACTAGAGGTTTGACTTTTCTCAGTCATTCGCAGATTCTCTTGTCGAAGTTCCAGCCATCAGATCATGACTAGGATTTGAATCTAGTGTTTGTCGAACTCTAAGAGACACACACGCATACATTTCTCATGAAATTTATGCTTTTCACATGTTGCATCACATTCTTTCATGAGGAATCTTCTAGAGGTTGTGCACGCTGTGCACATTGTGCTTTCAAGTAACTGTGTTTCTTGGATATTCTTGTGTGCTTTGAGATACAAATCTGAAATTCCTTACTTGCTCCACCATATTGCTTTTGTCTTTTCTATTTTATTCATTGTTTAAAATCGAATCATAATCACAAATCATTATCTTAGGGGTTTTTAAGAATTTTCAACATCTATGGAGTAAAAGCAACCTCTATTCTTTGTTTTCAGCCATAAGGCCACCCTAACTTTGATAAGCCGATATAGCTCCTCAATGCTTGGTTGTGTGCCATTGAAAACAAAATCATTTATAAACTTCCACAATGACTAAATTATTGATATAAGAATAGCTTTTCAGACTTGCATTTCCTTCTTTCTCAACCTCCACCCTAACCACCACTGTATCAGACTTTCCAATGACCTTGGTATAACCCACTTAATACCTAACCAATCCATGATATTTGACAAAACTTGCCACACAAACGGGCAATACAATAAAACATGATTCGATGTTTCCGCTTCAGCTTTGCATAGTATACAGAATAGATCCACATTACTCCTTGACACCCCTATTCCAATTAAGAATGAAGATGAGATCTGTTTCCACTTCAGTTTGTTATTTATTTGACCCTAGATGTGCAAGACAAGGTTTGTTTGAACTTGGTTAGTTGTCTGTTTCCCTAAAAATAGGAAGACAAAGTCAAGGCTGAACTTAAGAAATGATATTAAAATAGGCCGGACATACATTGTTGATGAATGATGTTACGATAGCTAGATATATATTGTTGCACCAATTTTCTAATAGCTTAAGCTTTTGTGACAATTGATAATCTAGCACTTTACTTTGAATAGAAAAATAACAAGGGTTTGTGCATATTCCTTACTAACTTATTTATCTAGATTGATTTGTGAGGAGCAATTAAAAAGTGAATGTTTTTGTTATGTCCCTTTCCCCCCCCCCCCCCCGATTTAGTGTAATAAAGGTGATTTATCATGTCTTCTGTTTTTCTTCTATACTTTAAATACCAAATTTTGTTGTAAAACTTATGCATCAAGGTATTATGGAATTCAATGCTATTGTGGACACAAATATAATCGTGTTTCAAGTTTATTTGTTTCTTGATCTTCTCATTTGTTGTGATCGACAAGTTCATGGCCAAACATTCCATTCAAAGATGATGAAAACGTAGACCTACCCATTTTCAATATAGTCACAGCAAATGCTACAAACAATTTTTCTATTTCTAATAAGATTGGAAATGGTGGATTCGGACCAGTTTACAAGGTAATTTCAATTGCACTTACTAAAGTCATATAATTTTCTGTGTTGTGTGTTTGTGAGTGTGCGTCAAAAGAGTGTAAATTGAAATCTTTGGCATGAAGGTTAAAAAAAAGATCTTGTTTTTCTTGTTTGTTTCATTGCTCTTCTATGTAGTGTTGATTTTTCTTAGGTGGCCCCATATCTGTCTAGGTAGCTTTCCCCTTGGACATTTTGTTTAGCAAATGCCCCTGTATGACGTTTTTATTTTCAATCTTTATTTACTTTCTTACTTTCCAAAAAAAAAAAAAAACATCTTGTGTATTTCCATAAGGTCAGTTATCAACTTGACAAGAGATAGCAGTAAAGAAGCTCTCAAAGAATTCTAAACAAGGCCTCGATGAATTTAAAAATGAGTTTATCTTGATTGCCAAGCTTCAGCACCAAAATCTTGTTAGGCTTTTGGGATGTTGCATTCAAGGAGAAGAGAGCATGTTGATCTACGAGTATTTTCCCAACGATAGCTTGAGCTCCTTTATTTTTGGTTTGATCTTTCGACCTTTCTTGTAATTTCTTCAATTGAATGTCGAAAACAAACTACACACTACTCGAATTGTATATCATTATGTCAATTATAGAACCCAACACTAATATTCTATACAAATGCCTCTCTAGATCTATGTCCTTGGATACTACAAGAAGTAACTCTCTTGAATGAAGGAAGCGCTTTGATATTATTGTGGGGATTGCTTGAGGGCTTCTCTACATTCATCGAGATTCAAGACTGAGAATTATTCATAGGGATCTCAAAGCCAGCAATGTGCTACTAGACAATGAGATGAATCCCAAAATTTCAAACTTTGGCATTGCTAGAGCTTTTGGAGGAGATTAAATATATCAGAAAACAAAAAGGGTGATTGGAATTTAGTAAGTACCCAAAGATTTCTTGCATGTACTTACCCAACTTCAAGTTTCACTGACTAATTCCTTGATTTATCAATTTGATTATGGCGTTTTGTGGTTATATTTCCCCAGAGTTTATATATTATATGGTTATTTTCAATGAAATAAGATGTTTTTAGTTTCGGAGTACTTGTTTTAAAAATGGTGAGTGGACAGAGGAACAAAAAGTTTCAACATCCTAACCATACTCACAACCTTCTTGGACATGTAAGGTTTTACTTGGGTTTGTTCTCTTCATCTTTGGAATTTTCTTCCATTATTGATCTCTAATATAAATGTGCTTTCTTAGGCTTGGAATCTATGGATTGAAGGGAAAGCCACCGAGCTAGTCAACAAAAAGTTGGAAACTTCAACAATGTTGGTGTCAAAAGTAATAAAATGTATACAAATTGGTCTATTGTGTGTGCAACAATGCCCTGAAGACAGGCCAACAATGTTGTAACATCCCGACATAATTACAATATGCCTATCTCATAACAACTAATAAGTATCAAAATAATTGAATTAATAAGCTTTCATTAGCCAGAGTTTGATAAAAAAAAAGGTGACACATGCAATATACATTTATAAACAGTATATCCTAAATCTACAACATGTGTTACAAGATTGTAAAAATGAACGAAAAATAAGAAGATAATCATATGCCTTAAAAGCTTACATCTTTCCAAGTCAATGCTTAGGTACATCAAAAGTTAGTCTTAAGCTCAATACAGATAAAGCTCTAGGCTTGTACAAAATTATTTACCAAAATACAACATTGGGCCTTCAACTCCACAATCCTCCCAAGCTAACTCCTTGGTGGAGGCATATCACTAGCACCTGAAAATATTTTTTCCACATAGGGTGAGCCAAAACCCAGTAGAAATACTACAACACAATGTTGCCCTGTCCTAAACAACCTGGATTCTATATAGAAGGGAGCAGTGATGAGACGGAACTTACATTGACTACAAGAATTAAATGTTCCACAAATAAGATGACTCTTACAATTCTAATAGGTCGTTAAGAAATTCCAATTGATGCACATTGGCTAATGATTATTATTATAGTAAAACAGTTAATACCATATTTGATAGCAACCTTACTAGTTATAGATGATAGATGACAGATAAGCTTCCTTGGTTGATAGCAAACGAGCTAGAATGAATGACCAATTTTTGTTGGCTAAAGACTTTTTGATGCTCAAGTCAGTAAATTGCTGAGAGTTATGCAATCGAGGTGAGAATGTGTGAGAGAGTTGCATACTTGCTTTGGCATTAGGTGGGATGGATTTTGGATTGTTATCATTTTTTTCTTGGCATGATGTCAATGTTAATTACTCTATTGTCAAAAAAGGTTCAAGATTTGTAATCATTCTTTGGAATCTAAAATGAATGAGGGGTTCTTCCTGGTTTACTTCTACGATTCGAGCAATTAATCATTTTGTGTAGTATGTGAAAAATCAAGTTGATTAGTTATTGATGTTCGATAGCTATAGGATCGGATTATATTATCTTAATTTTTTGAGCAAATTACGCCGGTGGTTCGTATATTTTACCCATTATGCCATTTTAGTCTCTACACTTTCAATTGGCTCAATTTTGAACCTTAATTTTAGATTTTCTTTCAATTTGGTCTAATTAATAATATCGTTAGTATTTTTTTAGAAAAATTATCACTAAGTTGGTTGAGGTTAATTAACGAAGTTGAGTAAATCTATAATTTTGCCCTTAAAATATAGCACATGACACTTTTGTGTGTATTTTTCATAAAAATGTTAATAGTTGTAATTAATTTGACCAAATTGAAACAAAAATTATAAATTCAGAGTCAAAATCAAGCCAATTGAAAGTATATAAACTAAAATGATGCAAAGGATAAAATACAGGAACTATCGTAATTTGCCCTAATTTTTTTTTTCCAAACATGTTATGAATATCCAACCAATTTGAAACAATAATTCTAATTGCCATAAAATGTTAACCATAAATTTACATAAAATATGATGGATAGGGTGTAGATTTAAAGTAAGTATGTTGTGGTTCATATGTACAATGAATCTCATTTACATTTTCATTCATTTAAAGTAAAATTTTGAGTAATTTTTCTAGTTATGTTTGTAAAGTTCTGATTAATTTTTCGTTTTCTTTTGATGATTCCATCACCTTTTCTACAACCTTATAAATGAATAATAAAATGTTAAAAGGCAACTCAATGGGCAAAAAAAATATTGATATATGTATGAAATATATAAAAATGTATGTAAATTGTATTAAGATTTATAAAAAAAAATACAATAAGTCTTTTATTTTTGATATAATTATAATGATCTTGTTTTTTGTAAAGAAAAAGAGTCTGTAACTGATGCAGATGATATGAAAACATGAGAATAAATAAGATAAAATATATATTTTAGTATAAAAAGATAATAACACCGTTTTCTATTCAAATGACTAACAAAATTATTGATGAAAATGATATTAAAGTATTATGTGTACTAAAATCTTATGAAAATTTAATATAATTTTGTCAAACTTGTAAGACTTATTGTATATATTTTTAAACTCAAGAAAAATTAATAGAATTTACTAAAATATATATATATATATATAATATGCATCAAAATTGTAATTTTTTTAACATTATTTTAATATTATACAACATTTTTGAATAGTACTTAGCCTAACGAGTAATGATATACATAAAAAAATTATATAAAATTTTTATACAGAATGATATAATTTAATGTGCACCTTTAATTTTAAAACAAAACATTCATAAAAATTTATTTGAGATAATGATATTGTCACATTATTCTTGTAGAGTATTTTTTGTATGAATTCTATGTATGAATGGAACTTTTTTAAAACATTATTCAACAATTTTCATACATGGTTAGGTAATTACTTTAGGGGAATTATGATTGATGAAAGAGTTGAGACTCATAATTTTGTGTCGAGACATAAAAAATAAGAAAAAAAAATATTATTTGATAATTGATGAGTGATATGAGCACGTAATATCAAGGATGCTGAGTTTTATGGGGAGCAGGTAAGATGGTTGATTCTCAGCCAATTCTTTGACAAACAAAGCAACCCATTTATTGGAACTTTGACTTTTCACATCGACGCCTACTTCGTTGGTAAGTCTTTAGAATTCATTTTCTATGTTTAATTTTTAAATTTGATGATGTTCAAATGAGGTAATTAATTGATGATTAAAGAAAATATGAAAGAGATAAAGTTTCCTTACATATTAGTAGACTGTCACACTATTAAATTTAAAAAATATAATTAATTTTTAAATTAAAATATTGCTATAAAATTATATCCTACAATGATAGCAACCTTTCATGTGTCCACTTGAAGATGTTGATTGAAAAGTTAGAGTGACTAAATTATCACGGATGGACAGGCGATTTTAAGATTGTCGCTCTGAAATTTTAAAAAGTCTTATTTAATATAGTAGATTAGCTAAGAATATGTCTAAATTATATAAGTTCGTCATTAACATTTTGAAAAATTTGATACTCATCCCCTCTAAAATATTTTCATATTTGTAGTTGAAAATTCAAAGTTGCTTATACAAAGAAAATTATTTAGACAAATATTTGAAAAACAAAAGACTGGTGAAACTACTTTATCAATTTGAATTCAATTTAGTCCTAATTTTTATAATCCAACTCTATACGCATTTATTTTATCTCTCTCTCCTATTCTTCTTATTTTTTGTAGTTCTCCCGTCTTTTCTTATCTCCTTTTATTTGATTTTTTCTTTTTTGACATTGTTTTGATTCTCTCTTCAATTTTTTTTTTTTTAATTTCCTTTTCATCTCTTCTATATTAGAAGTTTAGGATTTAAGGTCTAGGCGAAAGATAGAACACATTTTTTATGTACTTTTATTAAAGTAAAATGTTTGATAGTATTAGAGTCACTCTTGAAATTGTGAAAAATAGTACCCTAGAGCCAAGATTTCTATTTGTGGAGTATTACCACCAAATCTATAACCAGTTACCCAAATCTCAGGTTTCCTTATGTAGTATGAAGAAAACAATAAATATTTCCAACATTGTCCACTAACTTGTTTGCCTTTCCAATACTTCCATATTTTATACCTACGCACACATGGATCTCTCGTTTATAAATATGAAAGGGCCAGAGATTTTCTTTAGTCCATTATGTACATTAATGGTGTTGCCTAAGCTCAAGCCTAAATCCAAGTCTGTTGAGCTCATCATAAGATTTTTTTTTTTTTTTTTTTTTTCATAATTCGATTCATATATTTGTCATTCAATTTTCAAAAATAAATATGTGAAATTATGTCGTTATGATTATTAAATTAGTTATAAAAAAAATGATTTATTCATAAGAACATAAAAATTAAATGAATTGAATTATAATAAGACTTTGTGATAAATTCTACAATAGACAGCAGATAATTTGTTACATCTATTCTATATTATAAAATATCAATACTGAAGTTGGTATAAAGACAATTTTTTCAGTTTTCTCAAAATAACCCTAAGACATTATAACTACTTAGATCTAAATCTATGTATTAATTTCTTCAATTTTTTATTTTTTGATTTTTCAATTTTTCAATTCAAACATGTTTCATATTTTTTAATTTTGAATTCAAATAAGACTTCTCAAAATCCTATGGGGTACACACCACTTATAGTATGGGTTAATGCTGTGGTACACATCATTCAAAATGTGTGTATCATATGCACTCTTATTACGTATTTTTGTGGCAAAGTATTTTGGATAAACTACTAATAAGTCTTAATAGTTCGACTTAATTTTCATTAAGTTCTATTAAAAATAAGTCTTAGCAAAATCGTCACCAAAAATAATTTTTTGTAACAATTTTTTACATGTCACTAAAAATTAACAATTAGTGACGTTTTTTGTCACGATTTTTATAAATTGTAGCTAAATTTACAATTAGTGACATTTTTTTATAACAAAATTTTCAAACTGTCATTGAAAGTTGAAAATTAGTGACTTTTTTGACATGATTTTTTTAAACTATTGTTAAAACTTATAATTAGTGAAATTTTTTGTAACAAACTTTTCAAACTACTGCTGAAAATTAACAATTAGTAGCATTTTTTTAATAGTATTTGATGAAAAATGTCATTAATTATGATATGACCTATTGAATAATAAGTTAATTTATTAGGACCTATACATAAGCCTCCCAAGTGTTTTTTTAGAGGTGACAAACCCAACTCAAACTCACGAATCTGCCCAATTATACTTATTTAAAATCCATATTAATCCGCCTAAATCAATAAAGGGGCATTCTATTTGAACCCAAAAAATATCTCAGTACGGACAATTTAAATTTATAAATTTTAATTCCTATTATATCCTAATGTGAATTTACTAATTAGGGCAACACATATTAAACCCTAAAACAATTTTTTTTTTCTCATGGTACATCCTAATTTATTATTTCTATTCAAATCTCTACACCTTATTTCTCAAGAGATCAAAGTTATTTTGTCTTCTTCTTCTTGTCATTTTACTTCTTTTTCTTCTTTTTTACTCCAAAACTCCAATCCACCCTATCAAAACTCACCATTTTTTTCACCATTATCATTAATATCATTATTTTTTTATTATTTTGAAACGCTAAACCCTAAAAGAAACTTTGAACAATCAAACAATGAGTGAAAGTGATAATCAAGATAATTTTTTGAAAGAACCCATCAAAGATGAGGTAAGCATTCATATAAAAATCAAAATAAAATTATTAATTTATGTATTTTTTCACATGTCCCATTACAATGTTAAATCTTTCAAATTTTAGGATCATATAAATAGCATTATAGCTTTTAATAAAAAATTCTTTGATATAATCTTTGAACTCAATGATCATATTAGTATCCGTCACACAAAAAACGAGCTATATCCTGTGGCACTTTTTAATAAATTTTTTTTTTTTGCTCTTTTACTCTTTCTTTCTGTTGAACTTTATGTTTGTTTTGAAAAAAAAATAAAAAAATTATTGTTTCCATTATTTTCTACTTACGTATTTTTTTATGCACATACACTTAAATTGTGAAAAAATATAGAAACAAATTCAATAAAAACAGTAAGCCAAGCAAGGTAGTTGAGTATTTTCTCATTCAAGCATTTTTTCAAACACAGAGTAATCAACAAATTAGAATAGCAAACCAAATTACAATAATTTATAATTCAGAAATAAAATTATGTCATTTGAAGGATGTGTACTGTAAATTTTTTGGTATGACATATTACTATATTAGTAGTGAAAACAAAAGGAAAATCGGTGATATTGAAATGAAACCTACAAGAATAAGACCAAGGTTTTAAAAAGCGGCTGCAACCGTTACGTAACGGTTTTGGCGGTTTCCGCCACCCGTTACGCCGCTTTTGCAGTGTGATTGAGATTCATAGGTGTGTCGGCCGTAACAGTCGTAATGGTGCCGTAACAGTCGTAACGGCCTGTTACGCACCGTTACGTAACGGTTCCAAACTATTTCTTCCGAAAAAACACACAAAAAAAAACTGAAAATGGGGGAAGAAGGATAGAGAGAAGAGGGAAAATAAAGAGAGAAAATGGAAGAGCAAAAGATAGATAGAGAGAAGCTAAAGAACATGTTACTGATTTGTTAAAACTGTAAGATCTATGCTATTCTATTCAGCTGTTATCACCAAACCATTTTGTTTGTGTGTGTCTATCTATATATTGTTTGAAAATAATAATAATAATAATAAGTGTGGTCATTATCTATTTGACTTGGTTAAAATATGTATATATATATATATATATATTTAGGCTCTTATTTATTCTCTTACTTTTGTCATTATTTATCTTATATATAATAGTTAGTGATTGATTTTTTGTATAATATAAAGTCATTAATTATTAAAATAAAATGTGAAAAACTTAGTTTATAGTGATTTAAAAATATGAAATATATTGAATCATACTTAAAAATTTACAAAAATTGATCAATATTTATTTTTAACACAATAAATATGATCATGGAAAAAAAATATGCTTATCGGTAAATTTTTTTCAAATTGTACGAAAAATAAAAAAATTCACGGTTCCAATTATCGCAACCGTTACACTACGGCCTTTACACTCCGTAACCGCAATCGCGTCACCGCCACCGTTACGACGACCGCAACCGCTTTTCAGAACCTTGAATAGAGAAATGTTAGGAATCATGAATATTTTTTCATGAAAATGATCATGAAAAATTTGTGATCTTTAGATTACCTTGATTAGTATGAGGTGCTTTATTGCAAGTATAATCCAAAGGTCACAAGTCTTTCATGATGATTTTCATGAAAGATTTTTCATGATACCTAGCATTGCTGCTTGAATAAGACAGTTGTGGAATACTAACAAACAAAAACCTTCGGAAAACTAACCATTAACCAGATCACCATGTCTCATGAAACCAACCTCCTCATGAGTTCTTTTATTCTTCTCCTCCTTCTCCAATTTTGCATGGCCAGAGACACCATAACCACAATCCAATCTCTCAAGGATGGTCAATTCCTAGTCTCCGGCAACGAGACCTTTGCACTCGGGTTCTTCAGCCCTGGCAAGTCCACCAACCGGTACCTTGGAATATGGTACAACCTATGTTACATGGACTCTTCAAATTAAATCAAATACCCGTGTCGGACACCCGACACTCGGACAAGGGTATGGGATATGTGTCGGATACTTTTCAACGGATACTTCTTATATAATTGTATATAACACTATTATTATATGTATATATTGTTATATAATTGCTATAAATGTCATTTTGACACTATAAGTTAAATATAATACCATTTTATCTCACATATTAGATTAAAAATATAAAAATATGACATTTTTTTGCCGAGTCCGCGTATCCTTAAATTTATGATTTGATGAGTCCGACCTCTAGATACATACCCGCACCCGACACCCGTACCCGAGTCCATGTAACATAGGGTACAACAATGTTTCAGAACAAACTGTGGTGTGGGTTGCAAACAGAGACAAGCCAATCAATGACACATCAGGAGTTCTCTCCTTCGATAACACCGGAAACCTCGTCATTCACGGTCCGGACAAGAAAATCCCGGTCTGGTCGACCAATGTGTCGGCCTCGGGGAATGTCTTTTCAGCTCAATTGTTGAATTCAGGGAATTTGGTGGTGTTTCAAGGTGATAGTAAGGGGGCTGTCGTGTGGCAGAGTTTTGATTATCCTACCGACACCATGCTTCCTTTAATGAAACTTGGGGTGGACCGGAGAACCCAACTGAACAGGTTTCTGACATCTTGGAAGTCACGTGATGATCCGGGAATCGGAGAGTACTCGTTCAAATTAGACCTTATTGGGTATCCGGAGTTTTTTTTGTATAGGGGTTTGGTCCGGTTATGGAGAACCGGACCGTGGAATGGGGTTAGATGGAGTGGGGTACCAGAGATGGCACCCAGTGCCTGAAGAGCTGTTCATGCCAAGGGTATAGCAGTGCAGAGATCTCACTTGGGGGGGATTGAGAGTGGATGTGTGACGTGGCATGGGGACTTGATGGACACGAGAGTTTTCAAGTGGAGGCCACCTTGATGCTGTCGAATTAGGTATGCAATCAATATGTCATGTTGATATTAAGTTTTCCGTCATATTCATCTCTTTGTATCACTATTGTTTGGCAAGTTGGTTATTTTAACCACAACAAACAAAACATCACATCCAATCCATAATCATTACACTCTTTTCTCACAAAAAAAAACTTAAAAAAGCCAAAAAAATCATTTCCAAACCAAGTTTCTTAACCTGGGCTAAAATAATCAAAAAAAGTCAAAAAGCTAAAAAGCCAACCCATTACCCAAATAGAGGCTTTATATTGTATTTTCGGACTTCAATCCAACACATATAGTTGATTCAAATAATTTATTTCCAACATTTTGTAATAAAGATTATTTATGTAAAAAATTAATTTCATCGAACAACTATAAATATATGAACAAATTATATTTTATTTTATAAAATGGAAGGTTTAAGTTAACAATCATATTTGTCATTTATTTTATAAAATAAAATGTGATTTGTTATTGTATTTATAAATGTCCGATACAACTATTTTTTTTTTACATAGATAACCTTTTTTTTTCTAATCAGTAAAAAAGAAAATTTTATTTATGAAAAAATGTAAATAACTTTTATTGCAAGAAGTATGAAATAGACAGTTTGAATCATCAATATAGGTCCAAATTGAAATCCTCAAATATATATATATATATATATATATAAACAGAGACATAAAGGTATGAAGAGAAATTTGTCCTAAATTTTTTGAAACAAGAATTTTAAACATGGCCAATCATGTTGAAGAACTCTTGCTTAATTTATCTAGAATGAATGATTGAAGACAAACTCAGGCAACACAACTAAAAAAGAAGACCTAAAAACATATATGTGTCAGCATGATAAGTTCTACTTAAACCATTTGTTACACATATCCATGTGGTAGTAACATGTATATTTTTAAAATAATAATAAAAGCTCAAGAAAATTACTTAAAAAATTGATCAGATTTATTTTAGATATAATCCATGTCATACTTTAAGTTTAAACTTTTCTCACAATTTCATTTTAAAATAACTTTACATACTTTTTAAGCTCTTAGTGGATCCAAAATGGAGTGGCTACACACATATACTAAAGTATGACAAAAGGTAATAAAAGTGAGGTCCAAAAATATGTGTTAACTTTAATAGTTTGTTAATTTAGATAGTAAGTTATGCTGTAATAAATGTATTAAAATGAATGTGCTTAGTGATATATATATATATATACACAAAAAAAAAAAAGAAGCTAAATTACATTCACCTCCCTTGATGTTTGAAAAAAATATAGCTAGTCTCATACTTTTGAGATTATTACATTGGTCTCCTTTAAAGTTTTTATTAGGTCATATTTTATTAATAATTTGTTAATTGTATGAATGAAAAAAATATTGTGACATCTTTTATACTAAAATGTATATTTGTATATTTGTCTAACAAATATACATTTTAGTATAAAAGATGTCACAATATTTTTTTTCTTATTATTAGATAATTTATTTTTTAACGGATGCTTAAAGGTCTTACTAATATAGTGCCGTAATTCTTATGTAGGCTTCCAATTTTTTGGACTTCTACCAACTAATTTGAAAATTTTCAAAACCCTACTTAATAACCAAAATTAATCACAATCCTCCTAATTCTTTTGTAGATGAATACTCTTTTTTTTTTTTAATATTTTATTTTGAGCTCATAGGACGGTGCTATCACAACGCTCTTCCTGAATCTTGAAAGACAAAGGAGAGAGGCGAGTGGTAGTAGGTGTGTGAAAAAAAAAGAAAGAGAAAGAGAGGAGAAGATAAAGAAAGCGATAGAAAAAGAAGTAGGACCACAACACAATTTTTATTTTTGGGGGGTAAATTACACTCACCTCTCCTGAGGTTTGAAAAAAATACGAATAGCCTGATATTTTTGACATAATTATATTAACCTCCATGTTAATAAAGCTAAAGTGACTTAAAACAATTTATAGTTATGTCAAAAGTATAGTTATGTCAAGAAAAAATGGCGTGATTATTAAACTTGATTTTGAGAAAGCTTATGATTCTGTTAATTGGGAGTTCTTGGCTTTGATGCTTCATAACTTTGGATTTGGCTCTAAGTGGGTTTCATGGATGAAGGAGTGTATCAGTACAACAAAGTTGTCGGTTCTAGAGAATGGCTCACCTATAGAGGAATTTTCACCTCAACGAGGCCTCAGACAAGGTGATTCCCTATCTTCTTTCCTGTTTAATATAGTGGCTGAAGGGTTGAATATTCTAATGAACAGAGCTTTCGAGGAAGGTATTATCAAAGGGGTAAAAGTTGGTGTTAATAAGGTAGTGATTTCACATCTCCAATTTGCGGATGATTCAATAATTTTTTGTGAGGCAGATTTGGATCAAATAGTGTTCATAAAGCGGATACTAAGATGCTTTGAAATCCTTTCTGGCATGAGGATAAATTTCCATAAGAGTGTGGTATGTAGAGTTGGAGTGGAGGAGGAAAGATTGGTGTCTTATGCTGATATCTTGAATTGTAAGGTACAAGGACTACCGTTTAAATTCTTGGGTTTGCCGTTGGGAGCGAATCCAGGGAGGAAATCTACTTGGAAGCCAGTTTTGGATACCATAAAGACTAGGTTGACTGGGTGGAAGACAAGGCTACTTTCCTTTGCAGGTAGATTAACGTTGATTAAGTCCGTTTTATCTAACCTTCCGACTTATTACCTGTCTCTGTTTAGAATGCCTTGTGGTGTGGTTAGAGAGATTGAAAGGCTTGAAGCTTCTTTCCTTTGGGGTGGGAATGATTTGAAGAGTAAGGTTCATTTGGTGAAATGGACTGAAGTTACTAAAAGTCTGAACCAAGGAGGGTTGGGAATTAGAAGAATTAAGGATGCCAATGCAAGCTTATTCCTTAAATGGTGGTGGAGATTTGAAAGTGAAGTAAATGTTCTTTGGAGAAGAATGGTATGCAGCAAGTATATGATTGAGGAGGGTCAATGGCTCCCACCTATAAACTCATCAGCTAGAGTTTCTAGAATCTGGGGTGATGTTCTTGCTGTTGCTAGTCTGAATCAACCTCTTGTGGAGTTCTTTGTGGAGAAATTTCAGATAAAGACGGGTAATGGGAGTAGAATCAAATTCTGGTATGATAAGTGGCTTGGTGGTAGTTGTCTTAAAGATGAATTTCCTAGATTATTTAGTTTGTCAACAGTAAAAGATGGCTCACTGTCCTACTTTTTTGAAAGGAAATTTAGCTCCGGGGAATGGAACTTTTGCTTCCGTAGGCCATTATATGATTGGGAAAAGGTTGAGGCAAACAGGGTGGCAGAAGTGCTTTTGGTGACCCCTCCTATAAGACTGAATGAGGAAGACTGCCCTGTTTGGAATGGATCTGTTGGTGACAAGTTTAAGGCCTCAAATATTTATCGGTATAGTGATTCCCTCTTGGGCTCTTCTCTCCAGCTTTGTAAGTTTGTGTGGAATAATGACATTCCTCCCAAAGTTCAATTTTTTGGGTGGTTGGTCTGGAGGAATAGAGTGAAAACAGGGGTCTTCTTAAAACATATAGGTGTGCTGAACAATAAGGCTCCTGTGCTATGTGTTTTTTGCAAAGTTGAGAATGAATCTGCTATGCATGTTTTACTTCACTGTCCATTCTCATGGCAGGTGTGGTCTGATGTAATGATTTGGTGGGGGTGTATATGGGTGGTGCCAAGGAATATTGATGGATTGTTTCATTGGTGGATAGGATGGAAGTATAAGAGATTAGCTAGGAGATTGTGGAGAGCCTTGCCATGTATTATACTTTGGTCCATCTGGAAGTTAAGGAATGAATGTTTGTTCAGTGGAGTGCAACCATTTGTATTTGAGTTAGGTGAGCTGATAAAGATTAGATTTGCTTTATGGGTTAAAGTTGCTGTAAAAAAGATCAAGTACTCTGTCTTGGATTTAACCATCAATTTGGCTCAGGTTAAGGAATGCATTTGAGGAAGGCCATGGTTTCTGTTCAACTTATAGCCTGCTGAGTTTGGATTCTGGACTGGTTTTGGGGTGTATGGTTTGATATAATCGGCGTATATAATCTACTAATCTGTGGAGCTGCTATGTGTATACTACTGTGTGTTAATTTGATGACTGCTGCTATGAACCTGCTGTGTGTGTGATGCTGTGTGCTAATCTGTCACTCTGTATCCATGCTTATTTTGGATATGCTTGTAGTTGTATGCTGCTCTTGGCTAATCTCTGTATGCTGCTGTGGGCTAATCTGCTGCTGTGAATTCTGCTGTGTGTATGCTTCTGTAAGTGGCTATCTCTGTTGGTTCCTCACCAACAGGGTTTTGGTTTGGTGATGCCATGTGATGGCTTGCATTTTTCCTCTCTTTTGTTGATGTTTCTTTCTTCTTGTAAGGTTTCCATCATCAATAAAGGGATCTTTGTTGTTGATCAAAAAAAAAAAAAGTATATCTACTCGTATTTTTTCCAAACCTCAGGGGAGGTGAGTGTAATTTACCCAAAAAAAATAAAATTTGTATTGTGGTCCTACTCCTTTTTCTATCGCTTTCTTTATCTTCTCCTCTCTTTCTCTTTCTTCTTTTTTCACACACCTAATACCACTCGCCTCTCTCCTTTCTCTTTCAGGATTCTAGAAGAGTGCTGTGATAGCACCGTGCTATGAGGTCAAAATAAAATATATAAGAAAAATTGAGTATTCGTCTACGAAAGAATTATGGGGGTTGTGATTAATTTTGGTTATTAAGTAGGGTTTTGTAAATTTTCAAATTAGTTGGTAGAAGTCCAAATAATTGGAAGTCTACATAAGAATTATGGCGCTATATTAGTAAGACCTTTAAGCATCCGTTAAAAAGTAAATTTTTCAATAATAAGAAAAAAATAAAAAATAAAATACATGAATGAGTAATGATATACAAACAAAATAATATACATAATTTTATAGTTTTGTGAACTTTTTATTTCAAATAAAAACACTCAGAGTTATTCTCGTAATTTAAAAAACTATCATTAATAACAAAAGTGATGTGTAAAAAATATCATTAACTATTATTCCCATATTTTTTACGAATAACATATAAGCATTTTGCTTTGCAAATCATTTTTCAAACATAAATATATGAAAAAGACCGCAATTGACCTGCACTTTAGCATTGAACAATTAGTTATTGCACTAACAACTCTATTGTGGAGAAAAGTAAACTTTTTTTTACTAATACAACCCTTAACAAGTCCATTGCTAATGCTCTTAGTTTCCTCTAAAATTTTAATATATTTTTTTAATCTTTAATTTAATTATGTGTTTGTAGATTTACTCATTTTTAACCCTAACATGCTTGTTCATAAACCATCCTATTGTTTAGCCTTAGTTTAAAATTTTTCAAACTCGTCCGGTTGCCTTAATGAAATTCATTACGAGTTCTGTTTTGATACTATTTGTTTTATTGGATGCTACTTATAGATTATCTATAAAAAAAAATAAAAAAATGAAAAATAAAAAAAAGAGGAAAAATCAAATTTATCCTCAAATTGTCATACAGAGTAAAGTTTTGTAGTCCCCACTTTAATGATCGTAACTCAATAAGTTTATCAGATTTGTCTTTGAAATGAGCAATTTATTACAAAAGCACGCTTCTTGTCTATTTTTTAATTTTTTTTTTCTTTGAAAGATAAATCCATGAAATCATATATCTGCGATTATTAGATCAAGTTTTTTATTTTATTTTATTATGAATGGTGTACACTTAAAAAAACTTACAAAATGAATAACTCAAATTACTAAAATGGAACATGTTGAAGACACCAAGAGCTCAAATGTACAAGATTAGCCTTCTCTTCAACCAGTGAGAAACCGAATATTATTTGTTTTCTTTCTTCTTTTTTTTTTTAATTATATTTTATTGTAAAGATCACATAAGGGGAGGTAGATACCATGCCATGGGGTTGAAACACTAGTTGTAGAGTAATGCTATAATGATCATCTATTTTTATCATCTTATATTATTATTCGATATGTCAATCTAATCGTCAATACTACATTGGATATATACATGAGTGGTTAAACTCATTAGACTAATATTATGTTGACAAAAAGATAATAAACATATTATTATGTTCATCATTGCTTATTCAATGAACTTAATGTGCTATATATTCCAAATTTTCAGAAACATGCAAACTTGAACTTATTTTTGCTATGAAAGCATTTTCTCTTTCTCTATTCTTTATTTTTGTAGCATAAATAAAAGAACAAATAAGAAAAAATCAAGCATAAATTATTAGCTTTTTATTTACAATAAATTAATAAATGGAGTGGCTATTTTATCCTCTTTTCAACCCTATATTTGAAGTCACAACAATCTCATGCCAAGAAGGGCATGGTGGTGGCAATTGTAGTGTCCTCTGTTGGAGCTTTGTTTTTTGTAATCTGGTTACTTTCTTGGCTGGTGATAAGGAAGAAAAAAGGTAATAAAAACAACATTAATCTTCCATCATTATTCGTTTTCAAATATTGTAGCATGAAAAATCATATGTGATCGTCAAATATGATGTCAGTGATTTAAAACTATATTTGAATTTTGAATTTTGATAAGATTTTAATTGAGTTGTGTGACAGCAAAAAGACGACAAAACAACTTGTTATTTAGTCCCAACCGTTCAACATCATTTAAAACCACCCAAACAGGAAATCAATTGGATGAAAGTGGAACAAATGCCGAATTACCACTTTTTGATCTAACCACCATTGTTGCCGCCACTGACAATTTTTCTTCCTCGAACAAGCTCGGTCAAGGTGGCTTTGGAACAGTGTATAAGGCAAGACACCCTTCGAAGATTAAAATTATCTCCAAATTATGATTTATTTGTATTTGGAGAGTAAATAACTTAATTGTGTATTGATTTCAGGGTCGGTTACATAATGGACAAGAAATAGCAGTCAAAAGGCTAGCAAAAAATTCGGGTCAAGGGGTAAAGGAATTCAAGAATGAAGTTACACTTATTGCTAAACTCCAACATAGAAATCTAGTGAGACTATTGGGATGTTGCATTCAACAAGATGAGAAAATGTTGATCTATGAATACCTGCCAAACAAAAGCTTAGACTCTTTCATCTTTGGTATGCTTAATTTTTTTGATTTGAGTTCATTTGTTTATTATCACTGAAATTTATGTAAAAATATAGGAGTACCTTCGATCTGTTGATAGAATTTACTTTGAACTTTGGTCTAGATAAAACAAAAGGCTCATCTCTAGAGTGGGGAAAGCGCTTCGAGATCATTTTGGGAATCGCTCGTGGGATGGTATACCTTCACCAAGACTCTAGACTAAGAATAATCCATAGGGATCTAAAAGCAAGTAATGTTTTACTCGACGCTTCAATGAACCCTAAAATATCAGACTTTGGTATAGCTAAAATATTTGGAGCGGACTAGATTGAAGCTAACACAAATAGGGTGGTTGGAACATAGTAAGTATCACTTATACATTCATGTGTAGAGAGAGACAAATGTGCAAGAAAGGCATTAAATTCTAATTATTGTTTGATGTTGTAAATGTAGTGGTTATATGTCACCAGAGTATGCAATGGACGGGCTATTTTCAATAAAATCATATATTTTTAGCTTTGGAGTTTTATTATTGGAGATCATTAGCGGCAGAAAGAACAACAGTTATAATCAAGACAATTTTGTGAATTTAATTGGACATGTAAGTAAATTAATATATTATTAATGGAAAATCCTATAGCTGAAATAGAATGGAGGATTTTCCATTACCTAGAAAATTGTTGCTTGATTAATTACCCAAAGATGATGTTATACATTGTTTTAGGTTTGGAACTTATGGGGAGAAGAAAAAGCCCTAGATATAGTTGATTCATCATTAGCCGAGTCATGCTCAAGTCAAGAAGTTCTGAGATGCGTTCACATCGGTCTCTTGTGCGTGCAAGAATCTACCATTGATCGGCCAACTATGTCAGATGTTGCTTTCATGTTGTGTAACGAAATGACCTTGCCTCCTCCTAAACAACCGGCATTCATCTTTAACAGACCTGGCGGTCCATACTGGTCTTCAGCAAGTGGTGGAGCTCCATCTATAAATAATCTTACCCTTACTACGATTCAAGCTCAATGAATGCTCTCACTATACACTAATATTTTGCACTTAATACACAATATTCTTGCTTCCTCTTGCAGCATAATTAAATGTATCTAACTTATGCATGCTATCATCAGTTTTTCAGAGTAATTGTAATTTTTTCAATAGTTACACCATTTTATTTTCTCTTGGAGGCCATAGATAATATTAACAGTGATCACTAGAACAAATTATTATTGATTGTCAAGTCATTGTTATTTTACTTCCTTTAAGGTTTTGTTTGGATTTTAGATTTGAGTAGTGATTTTGGTTGGTTAGGTAGGTAGGTGGGTGGGTGGGTGATGGGGAGAGGAGAAGGGGAAAAGTTGGGGGAGGGGAATTAGAGGTAACAAACTTAACTCAAACTTATGAATCCATCCAATTATACATATTTAAAATTCATATTAATTTGCCCAAATCAATAAATGTCGCTCAATGTCAAGTCACTTAAAATTAAGTTTACATCCATTTAAAACCCATATTAATCCGCCAAAATCAATAGATGGACTTAACTGGGTTACTCAATGTTAACTCACATGAGATTAAGTTTACATGGGCTGGACATGGGGACTCATATAAGCCCATCTAAATGGCACCACTTTTACCACTACGACCAATTTTTATAGAAATTTAATTTATTTTTTTAAAAAAAATATAAAATAATTTTTTTGGAATAAACTATACTCACCTCTCCTGAAGTTTTTAACAAATATAGAGACCTCTTTTGTAGTTTCAATAATTACAAAAACTTCTCCTACTTTTGCTGACAATATCAAAATTTCCCCATTCTATTAATTTAGCACAAACGACGTTACTTGGCTATCTAAAATAACCATATTACCCCTTTGAATTGAGCAAGAAGAGATGAAAACTATCAAATTGACCAATAAACTATTTAAATGAAATTTTTCAGTCACCTCCTCTGAGGTTCTGCATATATATTATTAAAGACTCATGAATATTTTAACATAACACCCTAATAGTATAATATAAGACCCCAATAATTAATATAAGACTTATTTCACAGTATATAAACAAAGAAAAATTTATCAAATTTAATTAATGCGTTTATTATTTAAATTTTTTTTCTCTTTTCTTTTTTTAAGTTAAAACAAACCGATTAATTTTTTTCTCTAGCAATTTGTCCTACTTATTAATTCATATGTAAAAAAATTATTTATCTCTAAATTGTTAAGATATTATTAAAATATTTAATTAAAAATATTTAATTTTTATTGAAAAAATAGTTAAAAAGAAATAATCTATTTAAAATTTTTCTCCAAATAGGTATTTTTCATACCAAAAAAAAAATCAAATACCTATATGTATTTTTACATTTTTATTCAAACTCTAATTTCTAAAATAGGTATTTAGAAAATTGGTGGTCTTTTTAAAAAATAAAAATTGACATTTTTTATAATTTGTTTTGTAATTTTCAAATAAAAGATTGTATTTAATTTAGTATAAGGTTTGATGGTGATCAATTTGTTGGCTCTCTCTTTTTTTCTTTTTTTTTTTAAAAAAAAGGTAATATGTGATTATTCTACTATATATATGTTTGTCATTATAAAGGTTTTGGTTATATATAATGAAATAAGCAATGATTTCCTTTTTACAATAGATTGAATTTCTGTTTATTGTTTAAACACATTTATTGATCTAAGTTAGGGTTCAATAACACATATAAGATATAATACGCTAATCTCTATTTATTATTATTATTATTACAAATTTATATATATATATATTGATGAACCGAATACGGAAGGTTTAAGATTCTCTCACGTTATAGAGCAAAACATAAAGTATTGAAAACATATCCAAATTATAGATTAAAACATGACCCAATTACAAATATATGCAATATTCAATGATTACTCCAGGGATCCAAGGAATTCATTTTGTTTAAAAAAATAAAAAATAAAGAAGTTAATTTATTTTAAATTTTAAAAAAAAAGTTCAAATAATAAATATGTTAGTTTAAATGATAAATTTTATATTATTTATGTAGTGTGAAATAATTAAGGTATTATCTATAATAACATTAATTTTAGAGATATGGTTTCTTTTTAAGTATTTTATCAATAAAAATTATAGTTTTTTGGTTAAATATTTTTATAATATCTTAACGATTTAATTTTTTTTTTAATATTGTATAGAATTTAATAATTTTGTTCAACATTACTAAAATAATGTGTAGCTCTTTATTAATTTTTTTTGTAAAACCTTAGGGGAGGTGAGTGAAATTTACTATTTGAATATATAAAGGTAATCTTAAAATTTTTTACTCATAATATATGACATCAGTGTGACATAAGCATATTTTGTCAAATAAACTAACAAAAGGTTAACGATGGTCTTAATAATAGTTTCAAATGTGAGGGAGGTTTTTGTAATTATTGAAACCATAGAGAAGATCCCTATAATTGTCAGAAACCATAGGAGAGGTAAGTGTAATTTACCCATTTTTTTATAAAAAAAATAAAAAATAAAATACATTTTAAAAAAATAAAAAAATAATTTTAGAAATAAAAAATAATTTTTTAAATAAAAATAAGTTTTTGAAAATAATAAAAAATAAAATTTTTGAAAATAATAATAATAATAATTTTTTTTAAAAAAAATGAACTAAATTGGTAGGATAGGTTCATTTGTCCATCTCGTATCTAGTTCAACCCAATCCGTTTAAACCCATTTATTAAATGAGCGAGTTTGGATTTAATTGTTCTAAATGTATAACCCATTTTGATCGGTCCAAACCCATCCATTTGTGAACTCTACAAAAAAAATAAAAAAATAAAAAAAAAACTTATATTTTATTAGTTTGTTCATTCCTTTTTCTTTTCCTCTACAAATCTTTTCACACATCAAAGATTCAAACACGGTCTTAGAAAAAGCACGGTGTTACTCTGCTTCTTCATTAATAAAAGCTTTCCATAGCATACATTAAGAAATATGTTAGCACCAAATAGTGTTTGCAATGACAATAAGAGACCAAGAGGCAGTTTAACAAGAAAGTGATATGTATGCCTGCACCCCATTTCAATTTTCTCATCACATTTATTTTAGGAATTATTGGTCGTTGCAGGTAGCAGGATTAAATGATTTTATAATTTCTACAGATTTATTTCATTTAGATTTTTACACGGATTATTAATCTCATGCTCTGATAACAAATTTTCAACTACAAAAGTAGTCAAATACGTGAAATTTTCCTTTAGCAACATTGCTTATTCATTAATCACCTAAAAACAATGGACTGCTCCAAACAACATATTTTTTTTTTTTGCAAAAAAAGAAAAAAAGAAAAAAATTGTTTAAGCAATAGAAAATTCAGTGTGAAACACATGAAAAAGCCGTGCTAGGAGATAGCCCGTTTCAAAGGAGATAGCCCAATCGCTTCCAAAATTGTCCAAACATATGTATAATAATGTTCAAATGCGAAAAGTGGAATTGAAACCCCTAAATTTTATTAAAATTTTGGGCCTAAGGCGAAAGCATTGTTAGCCAAGGCACCAAATTTAAATAAATAAATGTCGATAACAAGCTTAAGCTCCAAAAGAAATAATTCTAACAATCTGAACCTAAATAAGGAAGATTTTCTCACAACCCGAGAGACAAAGTGTAACTAGTTGAACCTTCAAATATTTGTTCAACCACTTCATATTTTTTACTTAAATTTTTTATGATCAACTCCTCTGATGATTTTTTTTTTTTAATTAATTTCACTTACCAATAAAAAATCATTATTAATTGTTGATATATGGTTGTGGAAGAGCATGGGCTTTTGAGCCTTGCAAGATTTCAAATTTGAAGCAGCCTTCAATTAACTTATCAGTAAACAGACAAGTTTCTAATATATACATACTACGTTACCAGAAACATATAACTTTTAAAATGGGCAAATTCACTTGGGATACTGGTATTTTATATCAAGCCCTATTTTTGTACTTATCCTTTTAATTATGATGGCAAAATCTCCTACATATTTACCCAGTTATTAAGAAGATGAAAATTAACCACATGGCGATCATGAGCAACTACCAAGTGGCTATTGCGGCCAATTTCTTAAACGAAGACTAATGGATAGGAGTTAAGAATTCTTTGTTCATAAATCTGTCTATCTCAAAATATTCAATTTCATCAGATTATGTGAGAATTTTAAAATATAAAAATCTCGTGATATATTTCATCAATTATTATGAGTGGCTTGAAAATTAACTATTTTAATTGACTTTCTACAAAGAAGCGCGCAAAAAGATAAAAAATAATATAATAATTTCTAATAATTTTTTAATTTTTAAACTAAAATATATTTCCAATCGAGTCCTCAGTGTTTTGGGAATAGAGGACTCAAAGAGATTGATACAAAAGATCATGTGAGGGTGTGTTTGTTTGGACGGACTGGATAAGAGGAAATTGTAATCCATTGGACTGTTAGTCCTGGAATACATTGTCTCCGGACTATTTGGTTGGATTGGATTTGTATCCTATGTTTGTTTAGTCATGGGATTAGATGTCTGAATTGGACTATTTTTAATGAATCCAATGTTTGGTTAGACGGACTGGATAAGGATAAATGTTTAAAAGATTATTTTACCCTTGCAATTTATAATTTTTATTTAATATATAATTTTAAATTTGTAATTTATAATTCATAATTTATAATTTAACAACACTAAAAAAATTTAATTTATAAGGTCATAATTTTTAATTTATTATTTTCAATTAAATTAAATTTATAATTTATAATTTATATTTTTTATTTAATATATAATTTTAAATTAACGACAATAAAAAATAATTTTATTTAATATATAAATTAAATTTTCAACAACACTAAAAAAATTTAATTTATAAGGCCATAATTTATAATTTATTATTTTTAAATAAATTTAATTTATAATTTATATTTTTTATTTAATATATAATTTTAAATTAACAACACTAAAAAAATAATTTTATTTAATATGTAAATTTAATTTTTTAACAACACTAAAAAAAATTAATTTATAAGGCCATAAATTTTAATTTATTATTTTTAATTAAATTTAATTTATAATTTATAATTTAAATTTAAATTTTTTATTTAATATATAATTTTAAATTAATAACACTAAAAAAATAATTTATAAATGTTCAAAAGACTATTTTACCCTTTTCTAATTGTTTACTAAGTAATAGCATGGAGGGTAAAATGAACATTTCATAAAACAATCCTATGGGATACCAATCTCATGGTTTCTATCTCACCCTCCCCCATAGGATAGGATAGTCCCATATTTGTGGGACTAATAGTCTGGGAGACTATTAGTCCGGAGTAAAAATTTTCAAACAAACAATAAACTATTAGTCCGGTGAGGCTAATAGTCCAATCCCAAAACAAACATGCTCTGAGTTTCCACAAAGGAGGTTCCTAGACACATGTAATAGAAATCATATTGTCCATTGAAATCAAGCTGGTGACAACTTCAAGGATCTCCGTCTTCACCATTCAAAGGATTGAAAAATTTATTAGTATATATGTCGACTTTTACTAACCAATAAGCAAGTTTACTAGAGGTAAAAAACAGAGAAATTTATTTGGTTATATATGTTGACTTTTACTAACCAATAAACATGTTTGCTAGAGTGAAAAAAGAAGAGAAATTCATCTGGTTTTCTAATTTTCAAATGCTTAGTTACCAGCAAAACACGAAAAATCATTTTCCTGGAAACTTTATTTCAAAATAAGCTTCCATTTGCAGGTTTGAAACTTACCCTAAATCCAATGCAACCCCTCAAAGTCAAAATTTTAAATATTTATGAACTATACTAATGTAGGGAAGCGTATGGAATGAATAAACAATACAAATAAAATAAGAACAATATAAAATTGTGAATAATTTTTCTCAAATTTTAATACTGAAAAAAAACTTAATAGTTGTAAAATCTTAAATTTCAATTTATAGCAAACAATGCTTGGTGACTGAGTCACAATTCATGCTATTCATTCTTCAAATCTAGCTAAGATTACATAAAGTCAGAAATTGTGAAAAATAAAAGTTAGAATATATCCTAGAGAAACATTACTCAAAACGGATTTATTTATACTCTAAACTTAACTTGTTAATATATTTTCAAATATAATAAATATTTTAGTCCGGAGGCCAATAGAATTCACCTAAAATTCAGATCGAATATGAATATTTTGGCCTGATTCAATGACCTTGAAATATCAACAAAATTATTATTTTAACATCAAATTGTCAAACCGTTCCATGAATTTGCTGTCATTCACCACTTCATTTATACACCCAAATGTCACATATGACTTAGCAATTGGGTCAAGTTGAACTGGTACGCTACTCATTTTCCAGGTAACTTCAGGGATGCAACCCCTCAAGTCAAAATTTAAAATATTTATTACTAATGCACGAAAATGTATGGAATAGAAAAATACAAGAAAAAAATAAACAACATAGAAAAGAGAACAATTTGTCTAAAATTTTATTACTAAAAAAGAATTGAATAGCCTCAAAGACTTCAACTTCAATTTATAGCAAACAAT